>NW_014578103.1:103198-104496 GCF_000485595.1 Priapulus caudatus
ATAGGACGTTCAAATCTCTCTCATAGGAGTAACAACTGTATGCAATTTGAAACATGTGGATCAAACGGTTCGTAAGTTATCGTTGACCGTAGGCAAACACTGAAATGCATAGTGAAATTGCCAAAATCTACTTAATTTGCAAATAATTTAAAAAAAACATCAAAACCTGTGTGATATGTTTTGGGGCCAGTCCTTATTCATTCACATACCAAAAATGAGCAAAATCCGTTGAACCTGAACTGACTTATAGCCATTTCCATTTTTTCAAAAAAGTGGGCATGGCTCAAAAGTAGGTCAATTGGCGTGCTCCAAAATAGAACGTTCACATCTCTCCCATAGGAGTAACAACTGTATGCAATTTGAAACGTGGATCAAACGGTTCTCAAGTTATCGTTGACCGTAGCCAAATGTTAACCGACGGACGTACGACGGACAACGCCCCATGGCAATAGCTCATCTTGACGATGTCAAGGCGAGCTAAAAATGAGGGCCGGGGTCCCAAACTAGTAGGATTGAGTCCAATTGACAATAGAAAAGAGGGGGCCACATCAATTATCAGTATTCAAATTGCAAGGTGTTGCATATGCACCTAATGCTGTATACCACAGGCACTTGAAAGGTTTCGATAGTAAAAATGATGGTAAATAAACACGAAATGTATTTTTACTACCATTTGAAGTAGCCTATTAATGTTTCTCTACTCTCTTTCGCCTATTATTGCCGATAATTTTCTGTAAATCAATGCCATTCAAATGTTCCTCTGCAACACACAAACTTGTACACCGCACGCACAAAGCCGTGCACAAACAACAAGAATAAAGAGCAGGTAGGAAAGCACGATCGCAAAATTTGCTCGACGCTCGCTTTGTTTCACACTATCACAACACAAATATACAACCACCATCCTCCATTTTGGTATCTATGCATAGCTAAATGTCAATTTGTTCGATTTATAACTCTGCCATTTGGCACTGCCTACTTGAACCAGATGAGACGGGATACTAGAGAAGCGTTGCCGAAAGGAGGTGTTGATCCCAAGCGCTATAAGCGCAGATGTTGCGCGCAATTCCGCGGCAAGGCGCACGCGACCGCGGGAACGTCCTACGACAGTATGCAGCGCTGGCAGCTATGGATCCGTGCGCCGAATCAATTGGCGGGCGCACGGATCCATAGCTGCCAGCGAACAGTCCGCAATTTTAGTGGGGGACACAGAGGGTAGACATTTGGGACGTGAACATGCAGTGTTCACTTGTTATAAAAACTGTAACCGAGTAATCTGTTCGTAACCGAGCTGTGTC
>NW_014578103.1:104837-106107 GCF_000485595.1 Priapulus caudatus
CACTTCGTGATACCTAAGATTATACTTTATGACTTAAGGTTAGGGTTAGGGTTAGGGTTTTTGCATCATTCCTTGATATACGTAAAGTCTGTGCATCAGTTGATGATACACAGAAATCTGTGCATCAGTTGATGATACACAGAAATCTGTGCATCACTTCGTGATACCTAACGTGCCTAAAGTGGATTTGCACCGTTATAATTCGAACAAGTAGACATTTAGCTATGCATAGATATCAAAATGGAGTGTGAAACAAAGCGAATGTCAAGCAAATCTTGTGATCACGCTTTATTTAGATCTTTATTCTTGAATCTTGTTGTTTGTGCATGGCGGCGCGCTAGCTCTAGAACTATAGCCCACCGCTCCGCCGCAGGGCTATAGAACATACTATGGCAATGTCCAGGTAGTAAGCAAAGACAACTTTTTTGCGGTTAATAACTTCTTTGGTACGCCAAATAAAGCACATTCTCTGCAGCACAAATGTCTTAAGCTACTATAAACACTAAAATTAATCCGCTTAATTTTTTTTTCGATAGTGAGCGGGCACAATGTATTTCCAAGTAGAGGGGTGGGCAGGTTGCACGCGGTTGCAAACCGCGCTAGCGCTGCACAACGAAAAATGGCGGTTACAAGTTGGTAATTAATCTTCATCGACGAGTAATATAGCAAGTACAACATTTAACCGTTAGTTTGCGGTTTAATTTTAGTGTTTATAGTAACTTAAGACATTTGTGCTGCAGAGAATGTGCTTTATTTGGCGTACCGAAGAAGTTATTAACCGCAAAAAGTTGTCTTTGCTTACTACCTGGAAAATTGCCATAGTATGTTCTATAGCCCTGCGGCGGAGCGGAGGGCTATAGTTCTAGAGCTAGGCAGTGCGCGTGCTATGTACTTGTGTGTTACAGATGAGCATTTGAACGGCACTTTAAATACAGGATTTTATTGGCAATAATACTTAAAGGGAGAGTTTACTCTAGGTTTTAGGGTTAATTTCAGCTAATTTAGGTTATAATTACGCTACATAAAAAGTCTTATGGTTCAATCACCACTAGAAATATTTATTTTAAATGTTTTAAAACTAACGACAACAGTTTGATTGCAACGACGGTGGCGCCACTCAAAGCGCACGATCTGATAAGTTGCGCAAAACCACTTTCCAGCCAAGGGCTACAGACCGAGGGTGTTTCTTATTTATTCATTTAAAAGCAAAAGGATTGTAATATCGTATAAACGACATATAGTTTCAGTTATAATATGGATAGATTTGCCC
>NW_014578103.1:108028-108289 GCF_000485595.1 Priapulus caudatus
AATAGTAATAGTACTAATACTAATACTACTAACTACTAGTAGTACTAGTAGTTAGTAGTATTAGTATTAGTACTATTACTATTAGTAATGGCCAATAGGTGTGAAATTCCTGGTTGAAGTGGTTCTATTTGGGCTTGGCCTAAGGCTATGGCAGTAATGAAAGCCAGTGGGAGCTGAAGTCTATACTTTTAAGAGGACCATCGACATCGTATTTATTTATTTATTTTAATTTTTATTTATTTATTTATTTATTTAGGCAAT
>NW_014578104.1:0-320 GCF_000485595.1 Priapulus caudatus
TAATTGTCCGGGGGGAGATTGTCCGGGGGGCATATGTCCTGATACGATATATAATATATATATATACGCACATAAGTTTCTGTACTTAGCTCACAGTACTATGGGGTGCGTTTTGTTTGATCGCTTCATTTTCTGTCCTGAACACGCACACGTAGGAGTCTTCCGCTTGTTTATTCTACTTTGGGCAAAAGGAAGAGTACCGGATGCATGGTGTGCAATGTCGAGCTCTATTACGTTGATAGAACCCAGGTCTTCCGTACTTTGTCAAGGATATTTTGCGTTATATGGAAGATAAAGAAGACGAGAAAAAGATATAGTGT
>NW_014578104.1:1833-13140 GCF_000485595.1 Priapulus caudatus
TGTGAGAGGGATCGGACGGGAGTGCGCGAGGCACGCGTCTGCGTGCCTCTGTGCGAGCGTATGTGCTTTGAGAAACAATATACTATTTGCTGAACACAACTGCTTGGAGTTTGGAGTTTCAATATTCATCGCTACAACAGATCTACATTTAAGCGGGTAACGTCATCTTCGTCGTTACAATAGCAGATAAGAAGAGGATCAGGAGTAGGAGGTGGGGGAGGAGTAGCAGCAAGAGGAGGAGGTGGAGGATGAGGAGGAGGAGCAAAATTTATACTTCAGCTAATCACTGCGCCATTGTCTGCAAGCGAGATGAACCGCTTCACCGACCTAATCGTTGTAACGAACACTTAAGAGCGATATAACAGCTCTCAGCTCTAAAGATCAGCAGATCGCGTGGACGAGCTTGGAAGGCATTACAACTGCAGCCTCACTATGAAAAAAAGATCGTAAATCTCAAGAGAGAATTCTGGCAGAGAGATATCTTGCGTTATGTTAGGTTCATATACTTATGTCGAGTCGAGCTGCTCTATTAGAGTTATAGTAACGAGGTGTTGTCTGTTACTGAAACAAACCATCCTTACAGCTCTCAGCACATGTAACGTGATAACGTGTTCAAATTCTCCTCCTATTTGTTATTCCGATCCGGAGTGGATCTGTGAATGACATAGAAACAACTGTTGTTGACTCACTCAAATCACGGCCCCACTCCTACATGCTAGTAGTTCTGAGTCAGTGTAACGTAGTGTGGTATCACACAGATTATTACATCGTAAATAATTCTCACGTGGCTCTATTGTTGTTGTTCTTGTTATATTGATTCTGTACGATATTTCATGTAGCACGCGCAATTTTTAATTGTGTGAAAAAGTAATAGCGAAAGATAGAGAGGGGCAAGAGAGCGAATGAGAGAACGAAAGAGGGCGAGCGAGAGCAACAGAAAGGCAGAGGGCGTGAGCGAGAATGAGGGAGAGAGAAGGCGCGCGCGGCGGGAGTGAGAGAACGGCACAGAGAGAGAAGGGAGATGCGGAGTGAAGAGTGTGGTTTGTGTGAGAGAGAGAGAGAGAGAGGGCGCGAGAGAGAAATCATACAATTAATTTGTCAAGCCCGTTGGTAATATGGTATAAATCTCTGCGTGTATAAGGTATATACACTTTTATTATAAACCGTGTATTGTACAATATGTTCAGATATATGCGTATGAGTATATGCGTCGCGTTTACCGCATAAGTTTTGTATTACAATTCTAGGTGTATGCGTATAACAGAGAAAGAGAGAGAGAGATTGAGGAAGAGAAAGAGAGAGGACAACAGCGAGAAAGAGAGTATGAGGGCGGGGCAAAAACGAAGGGCGAGAGCAAACGGGGTAGAGCGCGAGTAAGAGCTCGAGAGAGATAGAGGGGGCGAGAGAGAAAGCGAGAGAGAGAGAGCGCGGGAGAGGGCGAAAGCGCGAGAGCGAAAGAGCGAAAGAGAGAGGGCGAGAGCGCGAGAGAGAAAGAGCGCGAGAGAGAAAGAGCGCGAGAGAGAAAGTGAAAGAGAGAAAGAGTAAGGCGAGAGCAAGAGCGAAAGAAATAGGGTGCGAGTACGAGTGAAACCGAGAGAAGGAGAGAAGGAGAGAAAGAGAGAGAGAGAAAGTGTGTGAGAGAGAGAGAGAGAGCGAGAAAGAGAGAAAGAGCGAGAGAGAGAGAGAGAGAGAGAGAGAGATTGCGTGAGAGCGATAGTGAGAGCGAGAGAGATTGGGNCGAGAGTGAGGGCTAGAGAAAGTGGGGCGATAGAGAGAGCGCGAGAGATTGGGCGAGAGAGAGAGTGGGGCGATAGAGAGAGCGCGAGAGATTGAGCGAAAGAGAGTGGGGCGATAGTGAGAGCGAAAGAGATTGGGCGAGATTGAGGACGCGCGAGAAAGAATATATATAATATGCTCATTTGGTTTTTTATTTAACGTGTATAACCATGTATCATATCGTAATTCCACGCGCATGCGTATGAGTATATGGTCTCGTTTATAGTTGTACGCTTGTTTCTAATCTTGTCTATATTATCGTGACGCTTAGTTTTAATTTGGGATCACTGTTGATTTACAGTCTCGTTTTTATTTTACGTTCTTGTATGTGCTTTTATGATTGAAATGTTTAATANAGAGAGAGAGAGAGAGAGAGAGAGAGAGAGAGAGAGAGAGAGAGAGAGAGAGAGAGAGAGAGAGAGAGAGAGATTGCGTGAGAGCGATAGTGAGAGCGAGAGAGATTGGGCGAGAGTGATGGCGAGAGAGAGTTGGGCGAGAGTGAGAGCGAGAGAGATTCGCCGAGAGTGAGGGCTAGAGAGAGTGGGGCGATAGTGAGAGCGAGAGAGATTGGGCGAGAGAGAGCGGGGCCACTCTCTTTCGCTCTCACTATCCGCCCATATTATATATATTCTTTCTCGCGCGTCCTCACTCTCGCCCAATCTCTCTCGCATTCACTTTTACGCATGCGCGTGGAATTACGATATGATACATGGTTATACACGTTAAATACAAAACCAAATGAGCTGAGTATATGGTCTCGTTTATAGTTGTACGCTTGTTTCTAATCTTGTCTATATTATCGTGACGCTTAGTTTTAATTTGGGATCACTGTTGATTTACAGTCTCGTTTTTATTTTACGTCCTTGTATGTGCTTTTATGATTGAAATGTTTAATAATAAACAATGTATACTGAATGTAAGCTCTACAAGGTTTCTTATCCGTGTATTGTTCAACAATCTAGTGCACGATAATACTTTTTAGCAGCTAGTACTATATAATTTGTAGTTGATCATGCTCCTGATATGATCATGTCAGCTGCCTTCTCTGCCACCATTACTGTAGTGGCCTGGGTGTTAGCCGATACAATCTCCGGCATTATAGAAGCATCAACTACTCTTACACCATTGAGTCCACGGATCCTGAATAAACGCAACAAGAGTTTATAGCTAACACGTATTAACGATAATATCAAGAGCTAATAATACCTAAGTATTATTAGCTCTTGATAATATAGCCATAAACACACACAGACACACACACACACACACACACACACACACACACACACACACACACGACACGCCGGCGTGCGCGCAGCCACTAACACAGTTGACACACACGTCACATTGCCCAGTATGTGGTAATATCACGAATTCGAGATTTAAACCAACACGGACAGAGCATAGGCGTCATAAAACAATCTTATTATATATGCCTGGAACTATTTATTACATTTTTATGATGTCAAAAGGCTCATGTTCACGAATAAGTTCGCACCGACATGTCTTAACGTCAACCTGAACAAATGAACCCAAGAGATGAATCAACTCGACACGGTCTTACTTACAAACTTGTTTTTTCTTATGCTATTTAGGTCAATGTTATTCCAACGTTACCTGGAGTGGCGGCAGTCAACAGACTGCTAGTTTTTGATCATTGAGCGTGCTCCCATCTTACGATGTTTTGCCATTGTTCGCGGTTGGTATTTGAGTGTGTTATTGTTCTAACTGCCCACAGTTCCCAGTAGCGTCAGACTTGTACTTCATGCTTACCTCACAGCCTAGGAACGGATCGTGATCTGCAGTCTAGCGCCGACAGCTGGATTGACATCGCTTTCAGTCGTCAGGTCGCAATACTGCAACAGCTGTTTTGATCTTTATGGGCGGCGCTAGTAGAGAGATAATCGTATGAATGAAGTCGCAATTGCTTAGAAATCTGATCTTAATATATTGCTGAATTATAATTGTTTATCCACAGTGCAACACCTGTACATATAATGTAGATAGACAGGGTGGTGTGCCCTCGCTGCTCGATCCCTATTTATTGAATTTGTGCGGTCAACGCGATTTATTCTATTTCAATTATCTAGTAAGTGTTTAAAGATCATGCGACGCGATTTTAGACCCCTTCGTAGAAAATAAAAAGTGTTTAACTATTGGAAAAGTCATTTAGACAAATTACGAGCAGAGTAAGTCTGTTATTTCATAACGTTTCTACAGCACTTCGAACTTTAATATATTAAGCGAAAACTATCCACTTTTACCTCTTCTCACATAGATGATTTGACTATCAGAGTTCCATCAAGGCTAGTATTGCGTCAATTTCATGGCGGATTCGACGTGCGGGCTCTGATGATGCAGCCGTTCCTCTCCAACACTCATCTAGGGTGAAGCCAGAGGAAATGGCTATCCACTGTTCATGACTGGAATGGGTCTTAGTGCTCGGGAAATTATAGTAGAGTCTATCAAAAACTGTAATTTGATTGACGCGCCATCTAGATTTAAACTGCTCGTCAATTATATCTTTTTGACCAATTTGTGTCAGTTCGACTAATTATCTCTTTGATTCGTTACAACTGGCATTAGGGCATTTGCATATCCCAAGCGAGTAGTTAGATTGCTCTTCAGTTAGTTAGAATGTACTGGATATATGACAAAATTTTGTATTGAATATAAGATATTCTCCTGAGTTATTTATCGGTCGTTGTTTAGTACTATATTAATACGAGCAAACGATTGCGATGAAAGAGCATTTCGAACAAAAATTCTTTATGCAAAGCTGAAATCGTACCTTCTTAGTTGCAAGCCCAGTTAATATTATAAATGGTTTTCATCAGCCTCGCGTAAAGCCAAGTCCCAGGACGACAGATGATGTATCTGAATATCAGGCAGAATTACAGTTTAGCGAATCAGCTGCTTTTGTCTTGATAACACCAGAACTCCCATCAATTAGTGCGAGAGCAGAGGACCTGCAGGGAAATAACACGGTAACATAACATCAGAACGAATAATAAATAGATTAATTATAATATTCATTCTTTATATATTCTTTAAATACTATATTTCTTTCCATTTTGTTATATTATTCCATATATTATTATAGGTCCTCTTATATTCTATTATTATTCACTCCTATAACATTAACTCACTAGAGCACTCGGAGGGCAGACCTCCGCCAGAGCAGCTTGAATTCTCTCACCTCTCAAATGTTATTAATTATATTGTTTAATTAAATATTAATTGGATCCGGCAATCACAGAAAATTGAAATGAATTTGCAGTTACCCCATTTCTGACCTTACTCCTGAATGTAATTATTAATTTAATTAATTAATTATTTTGATTGGATCCGGAATCCCCAAAATGTAATCAATTTCTAAGTGTACCCTTTTTCTGACCTATCCTGAAAATTTTATTGACAACTCCGGTCCATAACTATTTTCAGTTAGGCTGTGACACAAACCGCAGCAAACAAACAACAAACCACTGACAGGTGAACAACACATAACCTCCCTGCACCCCTGGCGGAAGGTAATAACTAATATAGCCAATATATGACCCTGCGTATACTGCATCACGTCTGCTTTGTAAAACAACACGTAATTTTTTAACAAGAATTGGTTGGATGTACTTCATAAGAAAGCTATAGCGATTGCACGTTTGTGGATTTATTTGCGAAATGAATGTTTTTTTCAGGACGACTCTGTGTAGTGACGTTCTAGACGTCGACTAACCAACCTTTTCCAAAGAGGCTGTACTTCAGGCTACTCTGCCAGCTCTCTAGAAGATCTGCAGTGATTGTTATTGGCTTGTCTATCCAGAACTCGGGATAGACGACTCCACAATGGTCTTGTAGGTGTTGCCCGACCGGTAAGTCAGCAACAGTTGATATCTTAAAATTCAGTAGAAACACCAACGATTTTTACTAGATTATACATCTGCTGTAAGATTCTTATGATATTTTATTATGAGGTCATTAATGTCAATTCACAAGACGGNATCAGCAACAGTTGATATCTTAAAATTCAGTAGAAACACCAACGATTTTTACTAGATTATACATCTGCTGTATCTTGTGAATTGACATTAATGGACTCATAATAAAATTATGAGATGATGTTCCTGAAGTTATTGAATAGTTATCACGTACTCCTATCACAATGAAGAGAATTATGAGTACATTCCGGGGATTCACAAGTTATTCTACGTCGGTGACCACGGTCGACAAACACCTCTCTCTTCTTAAATAACGAGATGAACCTCAATACATATGGAGTAAGCGGACACTTAAATTAAATCGACTATCTATCTACACTATGAGAGAGCACGTGCACTATCTACAGCCTATTAATTCGACGAGCGCTACCATCTTCATATTTTAATCGAACTAAGCTCAGTGAACCAAATTCCACTAATTTGAATAGTCAAGTCTATATTTTCTGAGCAGAGACAGTAGATCATTAGTAATTAAACTAAGTATATATATATATATATATATATATATATGTATACATAACATAGATCGTACGTTGAACTTGGCAAGGTGATCCTTTGGCCCAACACCAGACAACATGAGGATGTGTGGAGAACCAATGCTACCAGCAGAGAGAATCACTTCCTTTGACACATGAACAGTCTTCTTTTCAGCACCGTTAATGAAGGTGACTCCTGTTGCTTTCTTACCATCAAAGTTTATCTGAAAACCACATAGCATAAATATCGCAAACTTCTTTTATATCTCAGACTTTATTTTCAAGTTGTTAGCTAACTGTATTTATTATCAGTGTGTTACCTTGGTTACGTGCGCATTGATGGTTATGTCTAGGTTTGATCTGTGCATGGCTGGTCTCAGATATGCCTCAGCTGTGCTCCAACGTTTTCCACCCTTTATGTTTGCTTGTGATTTCATAAAAGCTATCACGATAGGAGAAACAATATAATTAAAAGACAAGACACTTTAATAATGGGAGTTAGTTAATTACTTTGTCCTACGTTACGTTTTACCACCCTAGAATGGAAGAGTTCATTGTTATCCTCTATATAGTTTATAGTTACCTTCTTGGTTCTCTCCATTAACATCACCAAGTTTATAACCAAGTTCCTGCGCAGCATTTAGAAAAACATCGATCAGTTCTGTGTATGAAGAATCAGAGATTGTCCATGGTCCACCTGACCCATGGTAACCTGTAATACCAGACCGATGAACAAAAACCCTAACTCTGCATATGTATGTACGTAAGGATGAACTGAATATTATATAGTAGAAGTAAATAATGCTCAGCAAATTAAACATATTTAAATTAATTGTACAAAGACAGTAAGAGCAAATAAGGTATCCACACATGCGGTCAAAAATTCAATGAAACATTTTCTTTCTTCGGCTAGACATCTTTCATTACATACCACTCCGCACATATTCCTCATTCTGGTTGTCTTCGGCTTTTTTGAAGTATGGCAGGACGTCGTTATAACTCCATCCCCGTGCGCCCATCTTTTCCCAGAGATTAAAGTCTCCCTTGTTGCCTCGTACATACTGCATAGCGTTTAGACCGCTTGACCCGCCAAGCATTCGTCCTCTTGGCCACCGGCTCCTCTGTAATTACAGGATAAGTAATTATAGTCAATATCTATGAGTGATTTGTCCACCAAATTTTCCTATTATATATACTATTATTACACCCGGTGCTGAGTTCTTTATTTCCACATGATGAATGCGTCGATCAAGTTGAGAAATACTGACGTATTTAAGTATTCATTTAAATAATTAAATAAAAACCTGCTACATGCTTTTCCTAAAAAGAAACGGAGAAAAAACTTTCCACGTGCCTTCTCTTCAAGACCTCGACAGGCTTTTTTCTGTGGCACAGTCCTGAAGCTCCAGTCTTGCTTTGTATTTATTTGTGACAAGAATGATGAAGGTTTTACAACATTCTCGTTTTCAGAAGGGTCGCCTCCTGCCTCCAGTAGAAGCACCTTGTTGCTACTGACGTCAGAGAGGCGAGCAGCCAATACGCAGCCTGCACTACCTGCTCCCACTGCGGTAAGAAAGAGTTAAGTATAGATGGATGGGATGCAATCGGAATGGCGAGATACGAACGTCATGGTTACTACGTTTTGATCGTACTAGTTACGTTCTAATAATAGCATCTATGTACCTATGACGTAATCGTAGCGTTCATCAGGATTCTCTTGTATGATAAACTGGTCCACGCGCTGTGATCTCCAGTATAAAACTCCAACCACAGCCACCGTCACGACTATGACGTTAGTCCACATCCTTGATTATACTGCAGCACCTCGTACCTTCCCTATGACACCACCTACGTCATGCAAATGAAATCGTTTGAGAATACATCCATTTATTTAAACAATATTTGGAAAATTATGGCCTTTTTTATACCTTTACCTATATATACTTACTTGCTTATTCTTACAGCGATGTTGCAAATATATGTCGTCTTGAAGGTTACGTTATTTCTTTTCGCAAATCGCTGTACTTTCACAAATTTATAGCACTTAAAAGTTAAGATATATGGATCACTAGTGACCGGTATTAACACGATACAAGAACCAGGATCGTTTATTGCAGCACCTGCTAGAACTCCGGACAAGCAGGAGTTCAAGGTTATAATATACGGACTATTAGGGGGTATGCACCAGGTATAATAAAACAATATAACGGCAGTTTGCCCTCGATCATCCGGGGTTCCAGCAGCTGCAATAAACTGTCGCTGGTTCATAGAGGAATACAGAAATCTGTTTGTAAATATCGATGTGTGTATATGTGATTATATGGGGGCAGGGACCGATGCACGGAGACGGCGCATTATACCTGACTCATTCTACGTGTAGTGCTACAATGCAACGTTGAAAAGCTAAGAAATCACGATTATATATATTTTATTATAATATTTATTATTATATTATTTATGTATATTATTATTATATATATATATATATATATATATTTATATATATATATATATATATATATATATATATATGTCTGGTTTGATTTTATCTTTATGGTTACTAATATATTGTGGATATGAGGAGAATATTGGAAATAATCCAGGCGCTAGAGCTTATCATGCGATAGATAACTGTTCCCTGATTTCTTCCTACAATGAGCAAGGATATAGGAATCAATAAACAGTTAGCACATAGTAGGCAGTGCAGTACGCAAGAGGAGTATTTGTCCAGGGACTGTACATCTTCACAACATTTTACACACAAGAGACAATAGATGGCAGAACGAGACTAGAAAGTCACACGTTAAGATGAGCTTTTACGCATTTACAAAATATTACACACAATATTAACAAAAAGTGAACAAAATCACGAAAGATGTTTAACGATTAAATCGACTCCATACTCTTTAAGATATAATTACTGAGAACGGACTTAAATTGTCACACAATAAACGACAGCCGTACACGCCCACACGCGACTCACTCCCTCACGCACGCATACACGCATGCACGCAGGCACGCACTTACCCACCTGTTATATAGGTACATAGGTGACTAACATCATCGTTGCATCACTGCAACACAGACGTCTAGTGACTATGTTACTGCCCCTCATTCACTCTTTCTCCTGTTTTGGCGTTGGTCGGCTCTCTCTCTCTCTCTCTCTCTCTCTCTCTCTCTCACTCTCTTTTGCTCCTGCCTCACTGTCTCCCTCGTTCTATCTTTATTTTTCTCCTCCCTCTATCGCGTACGCGAGTGCGTGTAAAAGTGCGTTTGTGTGCGCGCGCGAGTGAGGGAAACTGCCTGGTACGATCGTTTACATGACGGGGTTTTAAACAACATTGCCATATGAATAGATAGATAGATAGATAGATAGCTACCTAGATAGATAAAGAGATTGATAGTTAGATAGATAGATAGATAGATAGATAAGATAGATAGATAGATAGATAGATGCATAGATAGATAGATAGATAGACAGATACATAGATTAGATAGATACATACATAGATAGATAAAATATATATATATATATATATATATATAGCATAGATAGATAGATTAGAGTAGTAGATAGATAGATAGATAGCATAGTCATAGATTAGATAGATAGATAGATAATAGATTAGATAGATAGATAGATAGATAGATAAATAGATAGATAGCATAGATAGATAGATAGAATAGATAGATAGATCGATAGATAGATAGATAGATAGATAAGATAGATAGATAGTATAGATAGATAGATAGATAGATAGATAGATAGATATAGATAGATAGAGTAGGATATATTAGATAGATAGATAGACAGACAGATAGAGAGAGAGATTAGATTAGAAGATAGTAGATAGCATAGATAGATAGATAGATAGATAGATGATAGATAGATAGAGTAGATAGATAGATAGTATAGATAGATAGATAGAGTGATTAGAGAGATAGATAGATAGATAGATAGATAGATAGATAGATTAGATAGATAGATAGAATAGATAGATAGATAGAAAAAAAAACAAAAAAAATAAAAACAAAAAATATAGATAGATAGATAAATAGATTAGATAGATAGATAGATAGATAGATAGATAGATAGCTAGCTAGATAGATAGATAGATAGATAGATAGATAGATAGAAGGATAGAGTATTATTAGATAGATAGATAGATAGAGTAGATAGATAGATAGATAGACAGATAGAAGGATAGATTGGGATGGACGGTCGGATGGTCATGGACGGATGGGATTGGACGGCATGGGATTGATGAATGGATGTGATGGATGGATGGATGGATGGATAAAATGGATGGGGATGATGGATGGATGGATGGATTCGATGGATGGATGATGGATGATAGGATGGATGGATAGATGGATGGATAGATGGATGGATGGATGGAAGGATGTATGGATGGATATGGATGGATGAATAGATGGATGGATGAAGGATGGATAGATAGATAGACACATAGATAGATAGATGGATAGATAGATAGATCGTCCGTTCTTCCGTCTGTGCGTCAATCATTCATCCACCCATCCATTAACCCGCCCATTCACCCACGCATCCATCCATTCATCATTCCATCCATCTATCTATCCATCCATCCATCTACACGCTCATTCATCCACCCATAAATCCTTCCATTCACCCGCCCGCCCGTTTGTGGAAACGTATTATGTAATACATAAACATGTCGCTGGCGTTTCTTGTTTAAAGTATTTTTAGTACCGAGTAACGTCCAAACTGGCTTCTTCTCGCGAGATATCGGACACGTGATATCCTGTGTTCGGGTCTTGTTGGTCAGTACTCCATTTTCTATCGAGGAATGTGCACCGGTTTTCCGCATTCTCCGTTATCGCCTACCAGCGCCACGATAATAAGCAACGCATAGCGGATTTGATGCTATAAATATCACTGTTAATAAATACAGTTCAGTGATAAATGTGTTTTATATAAAAGTAATTAAGTTCTCTGAAAGACAGGTTAATGTGCGCGCTTCAGTACAGTCCTCATTTAAATCCCTCCCTAAACAACAAGCAGGCTCCGGGTCTGCGTA
>NW_014578104.1:13323-19367 GCF_000485595.1 Priapulus caudatus
AGGGGTTCTGCTTTGTGCTTCACTTTAATTCCACAAATGTGACGAGACGTTCTTCGAAGCAAAACAGTGGTAGGCAAGTTAACGCCAGTACAAGGGAAAAACGTTAGGGACGTATGTGATGTGTTCGTATGTGTGTGTGCTGTGTGTGTGTGTGTGTGTGTGTGTGTGTGTGTAGGCGCGTGTGTGCGTACAGTGGCGTGCATGCGTGTGTTCGTGAACGTGCGCGAGCTGGTGCGTGCGGGTGTTCTGTTGCGCGCGTGTGTATGTGGCGATTGCGTGCGCGGTTGCGAAAGTGCGCGTATGTGTGTGTGCGTCGCGCCGCGTGTATGCATTTCGTGTGCTCGCGTGCGTGCGCGTATGTGTGTGCGCGGTTGCGTGCGTGCATGAGCGTGCCCATGTGTATGTAACTAAAGGGAGGTTAGTCAAAAGTTTGTTGCTAAAATTAGTAATTAACAATTTCTTCACAATATAGTTATGTTATATAGTTGTTATTATATCATGAAACGTTTGATACCCACGTTTTTGTTAAATAATTTAATAATTTTACAAAAAAAGGTTTATAAAATTCTCTAAAACAAGTTTAATAACCAATTTTTTATAACCTACATATGACATTGTTTTAACGTTTAGCGAACGCTGGCAAAACGTTCGTTCCCAACGTTTTCGTTGAAGTATCTTGCAACAATACCAGAAAACTATAGGAACCTACTTATAACCTTATTATTAACGCTTTGAAAACGTTAAAAGAATAATTTCTTTTAAACGAATCAGTATGCACCCAAATCTTAACGTTGCGAAAGCGTTGTGTAATAGCTGGGCAGCATGGTGCGGGAACCAAGGACGTTGTTGGCCCGACCAGACCTATATGTGGATACTATTACATAGGCAATAGCCAACGGCGAACTTCCCACGGTTAACGACCCACAACGCCAACAAAGCGTGGCTTTGTCTACCTATAGGTAAAATAAGTTACCTACGTCCCTGAAGTATATGGCTGTTTCTCATGAATTGCTTTCCTGGTTTTTATGAAAAATTCACTGCATTGCATGCATGAAACCCCAATGCCTTTAAATGAAGAATAACGGCGTGTAGTATTTGAAATTCAGTATTCAGAATTTTGTCATTGACTCACATAAAAATGGCTTATCACGCACAGCGCCATTTGACCCCCCCCCCCCGAGCGCTCTTTGAATCCGTTTCCTCTTGGAAGTATTGGCACGTATGTGCATGTTCGTGTAATTGTTTGTGCGCGTGCGTGCGCATGGCTGTGTCTGCCTGTGTATACGTGCGCGCGTGCGTGCGTGCGCGTGGCTGTGTCTGCCTGTGTACGTTCTCGCGTGCGTGTGTGGGTGCGCGTGGCGGTGTCTGTCTGTGTATGTGCTCGCGTGCGTGCGCGTGGCTGTGTCTGTCTGTGTACATGCTCGCGTGCGTGCGTGGCTGTTTCTGCCTGTGTACGTGCTCGCGTGTGTGTGTGCGTGCGCGTGGCTGAGTCTGTCTGTGTACGTGCTCGCGTGCGTGGTGCGGGGTGACCACCGTTGGGATGATGGCGACAGCAAAACTTTACTGGGAAAATTGGAATTGTGAAAAAAAGGTGCAAAAGAGTTGTAACTCAATTACATAATTTAACCCATGCATCAGGTGCCATTATGTACAGCAGCGCTTGGAAATAATTAATTGGTATACGTGTACTATTGTTAGCACAACAGAGGGGGTGGCTAGCCACCCAATCCACCCGGCCTGGATCCGCTACAGACCCATGCATTCAATCACAAACTGGTTATTGCTCTGAGATAGGTGCTAAGTATTTGTAGTATACTAAAAGTCTTCTTATTATAAGCCTAACAATGGGTGTCAAACTTGAAAGCGGTGAAAGCAACAGTCGAATTGACAATAATGTAGAACAATAACCAACCATGTGCTACGAGTGTGACAGACCTGTGTGCAACTAATGAATGTGAACTCACAAGAACTTATAAGTACTATAACTTATATTAGCCTACTTAGGCTACATATTTCCATATGTCAAAAATCAGCAGCTCTAATCACTTACCGATCAACATGTAGGTAATACTGTCAGGAAGGCAACCGTTTAGTCTTGCTTACATAATTATTACAGAACATCGTATATATACGTATAGTATGCTTAGCCATGAATGAAGTCACTGTACACCCGAATCGTGTTCTCGTATCAGACTTGTGTTGCAAACGCCAATAAAGGTTTCCGCGACTTGCACTAAAAATAGCAATATTACCTACAATCCCGTGCCGTCGGCCATACCGGTTCCAGAAAGAGCGAACATGTGTTACCAATATGTGCAATCTACCGATTTTGCATCGATAGATTGTGCATACGATAGTGTTATTATAGTAATCTATATTAGCAGTAAATGGATACGGTTTTGCAGAAAGGTTTACCAGCGCGTGTTGGGGTGCTAGAGTTCGATATGATTGTGCAGACCCGGTTTTACAGGGTGTTGCAGGCAGCTTTATCAGCGTGGGTTGGGGTGCTAGTCTGCTAGAGTTCAATGAGATCACGCAGGTCCGGTTTTGCAGGGTTTTGCATGCAGGTATATTAGCGTGGGTTGGGATGCTAGAGTTCGACGAGGTTGCCGCACAGTCGGCGGATTGCTAGATTGAGCAGATCGGGAGATTGCACGCAACACAGATGGACTTGAGTTTGTTTACATCGCAAGTGTTCAGAAATTTCACCGATTTCACTGCATATAGCTATCAAACGCAGCTTATTATAATATCAGGTGTATGCACATTTGCCAACTGTCTGAAGTGTACGTAATATGGACAAGTACTTTGATTCACTAGAGAACGTAGCCAAAGCACGCTATCCAGCAGCCGAACTAAGCACCGTGACAGGCTGCGTGCGTCGTAGGTACGGGCATGTGTAGGTAGCTAGCTGGCTGAATGGGCCAGAAGCGCGCTATCTACTGCGTGGCACGTTTGCAACACAAGTCTGATACGAGAACACCATTCGGATGTACAGTGACTTCATTCATGAGTATGCATACGTCGTTCTGTAATAATACGGTATATTTATTTCCATATATATTATGTGCTTGACTTTACAGTCGGAGAGGATCGCGTGATGTTTACAGGATAAAGTTTTAATAATTAGATTTTGAAAAAACAGTGGAAATTTGGACGTAAACAGGCGCGTTTTGCGCTTTACATCAACACAAACTCTTCAATGCAGAGTCACACATTACATTCTCATTCTCTTTGTCTTCACTTTGATTCTACAAATGTGACGAGACGTTCTTCGAAGCAAAACAGTAGTAGCAAGTTTAACGCCAGACAAGGGAAAACCCTTAGGGACGTNGTAAAATAAGTTACCTACGCCCTGAAGTATATGGCTGTTTCTCATAAATTGCTTTCCTGGCTTTTATGAAAAATTCCCTGCATTGCATGAAACCCCAATGCCTTTAAAATGAAGGATAACGGCTTGGAGTAAAAAAATTATTAGAAATTTAGAATTCAGGATTTTGTCATTGACTCACATAAAAATGAGTTATCCTGCACAGCGCCATTTGCCCCCCCCTCCCCGAGCGCTCTCTGAATCCGTCTCCTCTTGGAAGTATTGCCACGTATGTGCGCCTGTGTGCATATTCGTGTTATTGTTTGTGCGCGTGCGTGCGTGCGCATGGCTGTGTCTGCCTGTGTACGTGCACGCGTGCGTGCGTGCGCGTGGCTGTTTTCGCCTGTGTACGTTCTCGCGTGCGTGTGTGGGTGCGTGTGGCGGTGTCTGTCTGTGTATGTGCTCGCGTGCGTGCGCGTGGCTGTGTCTGTCTGTGTACGTGCTCGCGTGCGTGCGTTGGTGTGCGTGGCTGTTTCTGCCTGTGTACGTGCTCGCGTGCGTGCGTGGGTGCGCGTGGCTGCGTCTGCCTGTGTACGTGCTCGCGAGCGTGGTGCGGGGTAACCACCGTTGGGATGATGGCGACAGCAAAACTTTACATTGGAATTGTGAAAAAGCTGCAAAAGAGTTGTAACTCAATTACATAATTTAACCCATGCATCAGGTGCCATTATGTACAGCAGCGCTTGGAAATAATTAATTGGTATACGTGTACAAATATTGTTAGCACAACAGAGAGGGTAGAGCTAGCCACCCAATCCATCCCGGCCTGGATTCGCTACTGAACCATGCATTCAATCACAAATTGGTTATTGCTCTGAAATAGGTGCTAGGTAATTGTAGTATATTAAAAGTCTTGTTATTATAAGCCTAACAATGGGAGTCAAACTTGAAAGCTGTGAAAGCAACAGTCGAATTGACAATAGTGTAGTACAATAACCATATGCTACGAGTGTGACAGACCTTTGTGCGACTAATGAATGTGAACTCACAAGAACTTATAAGTACTATAACGTATATTAGCCTACTTAGGCTACATATCTCCATATGTCAAAAATCATGATGTCGATAAACATGTAGGTAATACTGTCAGGAAGGCAACCGTTTAGTCTTGCTTATCTGTTATAATAGCCTTCTTCTTTAGGCATCTTGCTAGAAGCACTTTCATGCATGCATTTCGTTTACTAACTTTCAAATAATTCAAACCAGAGAGACATGATACAAGATTGCGTGGCACAGCTTTGCTGTTGATCCTGAGCGCTGCGCGCGCATGAGACGCGCAGTTCCGCGGGATATGCGCACGCGACCGCGGGGATGTTCAAGTATGAAGCGCTGTCCGCAGTGGAGACGTGCGCCAAATTCGAGGCCCGGCGCACGTCTAGTTTAAAGTCAAACACATAATATATATGAAAATAAATATACCTAATTATTACAGAACAACGTATATATACGTATAGTATGCTTACCCATGAATGAAGTCACTGTACACCCGAATCGTGTTCTCGTATCAGACTTGTGTTGCAAACGCCAATAAAGGTTTCCGCGACTTGCACTAAAAATAGCAATATCACCTACAATCCCGTGCCGTCGGCCATACCGGTTCCAGAAAGAGCGAACATGTGTTACCAATATGCGCAATCTACCGATTTTGTGCATACGATAGTGTTATTATAGTAATCTATATTAGCAGTAAATGGATCCCGGTTTTGCAGACAGGTTTACCAGCGCGTGTTGGGGTGCTAGAGTTCGATATGATTGTGCAGACCCGGTTTTACAGGGTGTTGCAGGCAGGTTTATCAGCGTGGGTTGGGGTGCTAGTCTGCTAGAGTTCAATGAGATTACGCAGGTCCGGTTTTGCAGGGTTTTGCATGCAGGTATATTAGCGTGGGTTGGGATGCTAGAGTTCGACGAGGTTGCCGCACAGTCGGCGGATTGCTAGATTGAGCAGATCGGGAGATTGCACGCAACACAGATGTACTTGAGTTTGTTTACATCGCAAGTGTTCAGAAATTTCACCGATTTCACTGCATATAGCTATCAAACGCAGCTTATTATAATATCTGGTGTATGCACATTTGCCAACTGTCTGAAGTGTACGTAGTATATTTGATTCACTAGACAACGTAGCCAAAGCACGCTATCCAGCGACCGAACTAAGCACCGTGACAGGCTGCGTGCGTCGTAGGTACGGGCATGTGTAGGTAGCTAGCTGGCTGAATGGGTCAGTAGCGCGCTATCTACTGCGTGGGACGTTTGCAACACAAGTCTGATACGAGAACACCATTCGGATGTACAGTGACTTCATTCATGGGTATGCATACGTCGTTCTGTAATAATCCGGTATATTTATTTTCATATATATTATGTGCTTGACTTTACAGTCGCAGAGGATCGCGTGATTAGATTTTGAAAAAACAGTGGAAATTTGGACGTAAACAGGCGCGTTTTGCGCTTTACATCAACACAAACTCTTCAATGTCACACATTACATTCTCATTCTCTTTGTCTTCACTTTGATTCTACAAATGTGACGAGACGTTCTTCGAAGCAATACAGTGGTATCAAGTTTAACGCCAGACAAGGGAGAAACCTTAGGGACGTATGTGTGTGTTCGTATGTGTATGTGTGTGTGTGTGTGTGTGTGTGTGTGTGTGTGTGTGTGTGTGCGTGTGGGTGT
>NW_014578104.1:19942-22782 GCF_000485595.1 Priapulus caudatus
ATACCTACGTGAAACGTTTGATACCTACGTTTTTGTTAAACAATTTAGTAATTTTACAAAAAACGGTGTATAAAAGTCTCTAAAACGATTTTAATAACCAATTTTTAATAACCTACATATGACGTTGTTTTAACGTTGTTTAACATTGTTTAGCGAACGCTGGCAAAACGTTCGTTCCCAACGTTTTCGCTGATGTATCTTGCAACAATACCAGAAAACTATAGGAACCTACTTATAACCTTATTATTAACGCTTTGAAAACGTTAAACGAATAATTTCTTTTAAACGAATCAGTATGCACCCAAATCTTAACGTTGCGAAAACGTTGTGTAATAGCTGCGCAGCATGGTGCGGGAACCAAGGACGTTGTTGGCCCGACCAGACCTATATGTGGATACTATTACATAGGCAATAGCCAACGGTTAACGACCTACAACGCCAAGAAAGCGTGGCTTTGTCTACCTATAGTTAAAATAAGTTTTCTACGTCCCTGAAGTATATGGCTGTTTCTCATAAATTGCTTTCCTGGTTTTTATGAAAAATTCACTGCATTGCATGCATGAAACCCCAATGCCTTTAAATGAAGAATAACGGCGTGTAGTATTTGAAATTCAGTATAATTCAGAATTTTGTCATTGACTCACATAAAAATGGGTTATCACGCACAGCGCCATTTGACCCCCCCCCGAGCGCTCTTTGAATCCGTCTCCTCTTGGAAGTATTGGCACGTATGTGCATGTTCGTGTAATTGTTTGTGCGTGCGCATGGCTGTGTCTGCCTGTGTACGTGCGCGCGTGCGTGCGTGCGTGCGTGCGCGTGGCTGTGTCTACCTGTGTACGTTCTCGCGTGTGTGGGTGCGCGTGGCGGTGTCTGTCTGTGTATGTGCTCGCGTGCGTGCGCGTGGTTGTGTCTGTCTGTGTACGTGCTCGCGTGCGTGCGTGGCTGCTTCTGCCTGTGTACGTGCTCGCGTGCGTGTGTGCGTGCGCGTGGCTGAGTCTGTCTGTGTACGTGCTCGCGTGCGTGGTGACCACCGTGGGGATGATGGCGACAGCAAAACTTTACTGGGAAAATTGGAATTGTGAAAAAAGCTGCAAAAGAGTTGTAACTCAATTACATAATTTAACCCATGCATCAGGTGCTATTATGTACAGCAGCGCTTGGAAATAATTAATTGGTATACGTGTACTATTGTTAGCACAACAGAGGGGGTGGCTAGCCACCCAATCCACCCGGCCTGGATCCGCTACTGACCCATGCATTCAATCACAAACTGGTTATTGCTCTGAGATAGGTGCTAGGTATTTGTAGTATACTAAAAGTCTTCTTATTATAAGCCTAACAATGGGTGTCAAACTTGAAAGCTGTGAAAGCAACAGTCGAATTGACAATAGTGTAGGACAATAACCATGTGCTACGAGTGTGACAGACCTGTGTGCGACTAATGAATGTGAACTCACAAGAACTTATAAGTACTATAACGTATATTAGCCTACTTAGGCTACATATTTCCATATGTCAAAAATCAGCAGCTCTAATCACTTACCGATCAACATGTAGGTAATACTGTCAGGAAGGCAACCGTTTAGTCTTGCTTATCTATTATAATAGCCTTCTTTAGGCATCTTAATTGCTAGAAGCACTTTCATGAATGTATTTCGTTTACTAATTCAAATCAAGCTAGTCCAGAGAGCACTAGATTAACCTGCGCCAGTCTGCAAATTTTCACGTCTCTATATCTTCCGTGAACGGAAATATTGCTAAGTTTGTCTCTGAATTTATACAAATACTAGCTGCTGGTACCCGCTGCGCTGGTAAATCGTGCTACTAATTTCATACTACTAATATGGGACACAATAGCGAACATTGGTAAAAATCGACAATAACATTGCACACAATATGAATATTATAGAAATCATCTAATAGATAATAGGCACGCGAGAAAAACTGTATACGGTAGGGACATTTCATATGACAGCACAACCCAACTTGAACCCCTGAACATAATAGTAATAGTGGGTGCCAAATGAGGAAAAAGTTATTATAACAGCATGATTCCAATGGCTTGCATGTTTTCATTTGAAACCTCTTGATAAACAATGGTTGACCGTGTAATTGTGTGGCTGGAAATATGTATGAGATTGCTGGCGTCTCGAACTGTTGAGGCTCACCACGTACACTATCCATTGTGAAGATGTAGGAATGATAAACGAAATTGGTATATAGTAAGCATAGAGACAGGCCAGCATGGGGTCTGTGTCCATTGGATCTGTCTAATGCCAAACCCAATCTGAATGCTTGTGGAACGCTGCGGCCTAACGTTATAATAAATAAGCTTTATCCAAATGAATATGAAGAAATTTTCTAGCAACTGCCATATCAGTTAAATAGGCAAATCTGATTCTATTCTGCATGGGGTGACAAAGTGTGTCATAGTTCTGAATGGATTGAAATCGTAGCGGTGCTGTCAATGTGAATAATAATAAATACATAAGTTAAAGTTCTTTACCGTGATATAAGGTATACAGACAGACGCCATGTCTGTAATATTGGTTTTGAAATTGTATCAAATTACAAAAGAATGCTTTACTCACTTGTTAATCGCAGCTCTTTGATGCTGTTGATGTTCTTGAGCAATCAGTGAACCTCTCAAACTATATAATACTCATTACTAACGATATAGTTGCAATCTCTTATAAATATTTAAAATCAGTGTAATCATAAATAAGCATGGTAAAAAACGGTTACGTATGACATTTATATGACAGCACAACCCAAGGTAGAGACCCTGGAACATAACTAGTTTATGGTGTAAATAAGAAAAAAGTTATTGTAAACAGCAA
>NW_014578104.1:22807-25095 GCF_000485595.1 Priapulus caudatus
GTGTAGTATTAAAGAAAGCTCGACGGTAGAAGACATTTGTGATTAATATCCCAGTATTTCAATCAGTTTTACTATCAATGTTGATAGGACACGATCGTTATGGTCTCTGCCTCTACACGAATGTATTTTACGGACGTTCCTACAACGTTGTGGGAACGTTGCACAATATCTGACAGAAATAACAATAATAACATTTAAATAACATGACGTAATTAATTAGGGTTATACGTTAACATATGATATAGTACATTTCATAAATACAGATGTCAATTTTTACTATAAAAAAATATGTATAATAGTATATACGTATCCAACGTCCTAATAACGTTTTTAAAACGTTACTACATAACGGTGTGGAAAGGTGCGAGTGTAACGTTTGCATGGCACGTTTCTAGAACGTTGCAGCAACGTTATTCCTGACCTAACCAAACTACCACCTTCCAGCAACATTGTGAAAACATTATGTGTTAGCTGGGTACGTACGCACATAATTATGTTCGACTTACGAACGACTGCTCGATCGGAACCAAACCTGTTCGTAAGTCGTGGAGTCACTGTAGTAATAATAAACAAAGATTTATGTTTTTTCTTGTAGGTAAACCAGCTGACCTGTATGACCGCTCACATACTGACTGGGCTCCTACATTGCTGCTTGCGGACACACTGACTCCAGGGAACTCACGTAAAAAGATCCTGAATGGGGAAACAGACTTAAAAAGGTATTGTTTATATGTACCACAGGTATTATTTTTATAGGTACTTGTGTATGTATACAGATTGTCTTGCTCTAAAACTATATAATTCCATAGTATCAAACTTCAGACAATTCCAATAAAAGGGTGGCATGTCAAGTGTTTGCGACTGGATATTTTATTACAAAGATGAATAATTTATTACAAGGGTGGAACTATTACGTGTGTACGTACGTGGCTCTGTGGTGTTTTGGTTATAGACTTTGGCGAATATATGATATGTTTGTTGAACACATTTCGTTGTGTACTTCTATATCTTTACTTTATATTTAAATTCTAAATTATATATTATATAACACTTTACAAACACATGTTAACTTCAGGGTGCGAAATTAACGGGAGTCTGGAGTCAAATACTCCCTGATTTACTGTCAGACTCCCTGATTTGACATATGCAGGAGTCCGTGTGACTCCCTGAAAATTCTGCCATACTAACTAGTTCGTTCCAGAGCACGGCCTCGCGGAATTACCGTATTTTTTCAGCAAATGTCCAAATTTGGCAAACGTGCAACCACATGAATCTTAAAAATAAGCACATGCCCAATGTTGAACCCCAAACTGCAGAATCCCTCTTTTGAGGGTAGGGACTCCCGCGTTCAAAACTTAATTTCTACCAATGTAACGCGGCTTTCAATACAGAGTTATTTGTATTTTCTTTAGCAATTTTGAGGAGAACCTAGATAGGACGTTAATTCTACGAGTGTTAGTGTGACGAGGCCGTCTCCGAAGCAAAATACGAGGACGTAACTTGAGCGCCGGACAGGGTAGATACTTGACGTCTGTGACCAGAACGTGGCAGCTTTCCCTGAAGCACGATGGAATACGTGAGAATTAATTCCGGGGGAAAACCATATGAGTGCGAACTGTGTGATACTGTCTTCTCCAATCTGAGTAGTGTGAAGACACACATGAGAACACACACTGGAGAGAAACCGTATAAGTGCGAGCTGTGTGATGCTGCATTCTCACAATCATGTAGTGTAAAGAGACACATGAGAACACACACGGAAGAGAAACCGTATAAGTGCGATGTGTGTGAAGCTGCCTTCTCCCAATCAGGTAGTGTAAAGAGACACATGAGAACACACACTGGAGAGAAACCGTATAAGTGCGATCTGTGTGAAGCTACCTTCTCACAATCAGGTAGTGTAAAGAGACACATGAGAACACACACTGGAGAGAAACCGTATAAGTGCGATCTGTGTGAAGCTACCTTCTCACAATCAGGTAGTGTAAAGAGACACATGAGAACACACACTGGAGAGAAACCGTATAAGTGCGATCTGTGTGAAGCTACCTTCTCACAATCAGGTAGTGTAAAGAGACACATGAGAACACACACTGGAGAGAAACCGTATAAGTGCGATCTGTGCGAAGCTGCCTTCTCCCGTCTGAGTCATGTGAAGACACACATGAGAATGCATACGGGAGAGAAACCGTATAAGTGCGATCTGTGTGATGCTGCATTCTCACAATCTTGTAGTGTAAAGAGACACATGAGAACACACACGGGAGAGAAACCGTATAAGTGCGATC
>NW_014578104.1:28628-30344 GCF_000485595.1 Priapulus caudatus
CACAAAACTCATTTTTGTCAAGTTTATAGGTACAAAAATGCCTGTCCTGCATGGCGCCCCGTACCTGTGTTCGTGGCACGACTAGTGACCACAACGACCGGTCGCGACGCCCGTCCGCTTGTATCGGCCAGAGTGTTGACACTCGTGGCCGCTGTCCGCTTAATGATCGTGGGTTTGTTACCCCTCCGCATTCTTGTTAAAGTTAATGTGTTTTGTATCGTCCGGTACTGCCCGCTGTCCATTTTGAATTACGGGTGTTCTTAATTATGTAGCTAATGGCTTCTGAGTTCATCGCCCGAACTGTTGCCAGGGTAATGTGTCGAATTTTCTCCTGTCTGCGTCTTGATGCCAAAACGCCGTACTACATTTCACCCCGCCCTAAAAAAAAGTCGAATGTAATCGGCTTAGCCAGTCTCCTGACTGGAAGAAACCTTTCATGAAAATTTGTTACGGCAATGTGCCTTCTTGCTGTTCTATCATCGTGATATGTTTACTTGTAAGTGTAACCGCTTAAGTATATAATCGTATCATACTGTTTCTCATAATCGCCACTGCATAACATCATAACCATAATGAAACCCATAACCGTACAATAGCAGACATACATTCAACCCGCAACCGTACAATAGCATAAATACATTCAACCCGCAACCGTAACATCATCTCCTCTCGCCATAACCCGTAGTTTTGTAAAATATCGCTTGTCTTGTTCTTCGCTTAAAATTACACTGTTCGTTAACACTATACAATAAAATTGACAATAATATCCGTATGTCGAACCGTCACCAATCGCGTAATATAAAATGTACAATAGTTAAAAGAAATGGCGCATGATATTCAAAAGTTACGTACAAACGTTACAATTCGCGTCCGAAATGTTATTGCTTGTGGATGTTATTTTAACTGCGCGGATCAAAACTCATAAACCGCATAGAAAAGTGAAAATTCGCGCAAAAGGTTATAAATTGTATGTAAAAGTTATACTTGGCCTGTGATCTTCGCGTACTGCCGTACACAACAATAACGTGAGAAACATGTGAGAGGAAAGACAATGAGGGTAAGATAAATTTTAGAAAACTGTTTACATGTAAGAACATTTTATATTGTAAATTTAAATGGAAAAATACCCGTTTGTTAATTTCAGTACTACTGCCATAACCCGTTAGTTTGCGGGGAAAAGAAGGAAGAAGTTTGTCCAGCTTAATGCCGAAACCACGATAACCAGCAACTAAAAATCCACCTAGCCACCCTCCAAGCAGGCTCCCTCCAACCTACGTGGTCCAGTACTTGGACCCAGGCGGAAGAGTCCCCATGGAGTGACGGCCGTGAAGTCGGTTGTGGCAACGGGGCCAACTCCGCCAGAGTACACTGTAGCATCCGTTGGTGTAATACCTCGAGATGCCGTACGTCCTCCGGGTCGTTGTATTCGTCGTCTGGATCGTATGCCCGTAATAGGACATAATACCTCTCTAATAACGAGCCCTGCTCGTCTTGAAATAAAAAATACCTCTTTTTCTCACTTCAGAGAAATTAATGCCTGGTAGGCGGTAAAACATACCTACATACATACATGCATTCATACATTCAGATTTCATTATTATATATTTGTTCCATGTTTCCCAAGTTTGAACATCGAAATAACATGACAAGCACGTTTGAGAATCAAACAGGTAAGATGGTTGGGTAGATAGATGGGGTTGGTTGGGCGGGTGGGCG
>NW_014578104.1:38486-52592 GCF_000485595.1 Priapulus caudatus
TCAGCCTATATATACAATCTATGAACAGTGAATTTACATTATATAGTGTCTTATTTTGACCGTTGACCGTCATTTTGACCTTGACATTGACCCCATATCTAAAAAATAACTCCAGAAATGGACTCCCTGCCCTCGAAAACCCCTAAAAAGAGGTATTGCATGACACTCTAGGGCATCGAGATCACAAATTGTAAATTGACCAAAATCGAAGATGAACGGCGGCGGCCATCTTGAATTCCAAGAAATGCTCAACGTTTCACAGGTAGCAACCAAGCTAAATCAGCTCTCCTAACTATATAGAACACATTTCCATGAAAAAATTTAGAGTAATTAACATTGCAGGGTCAACATTTTGGCAACTGGACTAAAGGTGATGACGGATGCGAGAATGGTGTTGGGGTGATGCATGACACAGGAGCGGGCGAGTCAGCGGTCGACACGGAGATCAAAGAGAGCGACTCGAGATGGCGCCAGCTAGGCTGGGAATCGCAGTCATGAATCTCCGGAGTGTCACAGGTGGCCGCATATGGGCTGACCTATGGATAACGGTGCTGACCGATAGATGGCCGTGTTGACACCATGGTCCGAATTGGCCGTGGCGTCGCGCCAAGTGCGCACCACGCATCCCGCAACCATATTAGGTAGCGGGAGATAGCGGTAGCAATCCGCACTCTGCCGTATTCGGGAGGGCCGGTTGGTCAGAGTTGGGAGCTAAAGGAGATCTGTGACGTAGGGGAAGAAACGTGATCGCGAGACCGGGGCGCACCGTATAAAAGAGGAAGCGGCCGACTGCTCGGGGCTTCTTGTGACGAGACGTAGTCTGAGAAAGGTGTAAGTTGCGTGATACGGTTACTATGCACTGTAATGCTTTTCTATTCGTTAGCGCACTGAGACTTTATGTATTGTATTAGAGATATAGATATAAAACACTAGTGAACGTTACTTCTTGTCTTCTTCTTATCTCTCTCTGTAGTCTATTACAGAATTCCACATCGTAGCGCAAACACAGCGTCTACACTAGCATGACCAATGTTTATTTGCTTCCGCCGGCCCTGTATATATATATATATAAATTAAAGAAAAGAACTGCATAATTCCTCACTTGCAGTGCGAGGCAGATTCGCTATATTCCCACACTGTATTCCTACGCTATATTCCCACACTGTATTCCTACGCTATATTCCCACACTGTATTCCTACGCTATATTCCCACGTTGTATTTCCACATGCTTGCAGACATGGCGGGCGAGGGAGGCGAGCTGAACAAGGCGCAGCTAGAACTCTAGCTCATACATTCTAACGCTCTCTCTCTCTTTCCCCTCTCTTACTGTGTCTCTCTGTGTGTGTGTGTGGGGGGGGGGGGCTTGTAGCCACAATGTTAAGATTCCGCCGTAGATCATGAAAACGCTCTGTAAACAACGAATAAACTTGTAACAAGATGGCGTCCAGCCGATTGTTAGTTTACATAACCTATCTAGCGCCATCTATCAACAACTTTAGCAAAACGGCACTAGTTCAACTTTGGAGCATTATTACATTATAATAACTAATAAATTTTATAGCTCATAATAAGCAGGAGATGTCAAATAATAATGTTACAATCCATTCTTAGCATTTTGAGTTGACAATGGGTGGTTTTGAACAATGTTTATCTTCAAAGCCACACCGGCCAACTACCGCGAAAATGGTACACGCTCGTTTTGTGACTAGTCAACTTTGATTATCTGGTCCCGCTATATGCAATCACTTAGAAAATCGTTCTTAGGCTTCTTTTAAAGGCCAGAAATAGGAGAATAGAGTGCTGAGTGAACAAAATTATGTCGTTTAATACCCGTGGAGTTACCGTGTTATTCATACTTGAATAATGGCAAATTACGGCCTAGGTTCCCTGCTGTGCCGATGTAACATGTGTTTTACAGATGTTTACATAAAGTAGTAAGTGTAGCTAGACTTGGCTGTAATTAGCCTGGGTTGGGTTAGGTGCAGTAGTTAGCATGTAGGTTACAAATAGTAGGTTGCGTGTGCGATGTAGACACGCATGTTAGTTTACGAATATTAGTCTAGACAGGGGTGCAGATCGAGTGTAGAGAGCTGGGTTGCAGCGAGTTTTGACAAAACAAATAGCTAGGTAGTTGTGCGTGATTGGTTAGGGAGAGTTTGGACATGTTTGTGATTGGTGGGAAGTTTGCATATATATATATATATATAGGGTTTTGAAGAAGAGTGAAGGGGTCTGGCATTTTTCAAGATAGCATGTACCGTGTAGACCTGTATCAGTTGTAAACAATATATTATTTTGGTGAACACAAATTATATGCTTTGACTTTGATTATTTATACTTCAAATTATTGATTCAAATCACTTAGTGTAACTTCAACACTACACCGATATTCATGTACATGAAGATGGCGCTCGTGCGTCGGTTACCATACGGGTTTTTAATACTGTACTCTCTGAATTACTCGACTATAAAGTCTACTGTGTATAATTTCAACAATATATGACTGATGTATGCGTGTTTGTGTTTGCATACGCATCTCTGCGTATGCTAGTGTGCGTAAATGCATATCAGAAAAGTGAATGAACGTAAACAAAATGTAGATTTTGTGGCTTAAACTGTGCCTTTTATTCGAATCTGTTACCAATACAATTAAATTAAGTCACTTTCGCTCACGCGCAATTCACAATATCATGTTCTCACAATGCTGCACGTTATTCCCGTCTATTCCACTGTTCGCACTCCCTTCCGCGCATGAATCTGTCACAATCGTAACTTCCACAGTGATACCGCCTGACCAATCCCCGGCTACTCTACCTCAGTCAGCGCGCTGAAGCGACAGCTGGCAGTAACAGTACTACCTTACTTGTCAGCGAGGTTACGTACACCGATCATCAGCATCACACATCACCACACAGTCAATGTCTAATTAGTGGCCGACTAACGAAAGCCGCGCCGACCGACGGCATCGGAAGCTGCATGAGTGCACACAGACTCTACAACTGCACCAGCGCTGCAGGGCTAGCAGGCCAGGAGCCGGTGTCCGGCAACAGCTGGAGAGCGTAGCGTCAAATATGGCGTCCCGCGCGCTGACGTTAGAGCGCAATGACCATGTCCGTATCATGACCAGAACACAGTATGACTGGCTGCAGGACTAGTGGTCATCAACGAATCTTCAATGTACTTCTATACTAGGCGTGCATCCATTGTAGTATCGTTCTTTAACTAGCTAATTATAAGTTGTGCCACTTGCAGCATCATCTAACTCAAGTTATACGCCATATCGGAAAGTCCCCGCCGCCATATTGAGATCAGATAAGAGGGGGTATAAACTGCCCTTTTATAACATGGGTAGGATATATTCTAGGAATATTCTAGGAATATTCTAGGTTTTTGATCTATAATTCTCTTCACTAACATACGCAATTCACAGGTGCGTTTCTGTTTACATAAACATTTACAAATATGATTGTGGTCGTTTGGGATATTTTGCAATGTTTGTGTTAATGCAAAAACTAATGAAAGTGTCAATGACACTATAGCTCACCACAAAAAAAAGTACCCAAATGAGCGATTGCCAACAAGTAGCATTTTTAATTCAGCAACTATCCACCTATATAAAACAAGAGTATATATGGGAGAACTAAAACAACAAAATCGAATGAATCTAGATGGCCATTTTCATTTTTGCCAAAAAGTGGGCGTGGCTCGAAAGTAGGTCGACTGGCGTGCTCCAAAATAGGACGTTTAAATCTCTCCCATAGGAGTAACAACTGTATGCAATTTGAATGAAAGTGTCAATGACACTGTAGCTCACCACAAAAAAGGACACAAATGAGTGAGTGAGAAGAAGTCAGTTTTAATTGAGCAACCATCGACGTACATTAGAGAAACGATAGATAGTTAATGCTTTCTTAATTCTGTGTATACACAAGCTTTATATCTCAATAAATGCTTAACGTGACATTAAAAATATTGTAGGTTATGTTTTCGTGTACGTAGTTCGTTCGGAAAAATAGAATACCACGACCACCACTTGATTTGGACTAATAATGCGAAAAAATAAGAAGAAGAATCGGTTAATTTGGAAACGGCATTGCCGTAAAAGATTAGTTGATTACAAGTCGATCGCTGCCATATGCAAAGTGTGCAAGCACTTCATCATCAAAACAGAATCCAAGACAAATATATTGCATGTAGAAAATTTTTGAAATTACACGAAAGTCTATGATTCATTTATTTGAAAAATATATATTACTTTCATACCGACAATTCATGAATTACTTGTGATATCACAATAATTTACAGCAACTGAGAAATTATTAAATAATTAAATAATTTAATGTATGAATAGATGAATAAATAAATATGAAAATATAATACATAAATAAACTCATTATTAATTAGATAATTACTTAATAAATTAATACACAGTAACTGACAGCTGAAGGTTCGAAATTTGCATTGAGTCCGTAATTTTTAACTGGTTTTATGTATCACAGGTGTTAGACAGTCGGTTCCAAGCGTTAATAAACTCGGCTTCGATACCTGCTACATGTTCAGGCCATGCTGCCCTGACCGACTCCTCCACCCCCCCCCCACAGCTCCTCAAGGCTAAGCTTTATAAATCAGCTCCCATTCACCAGCGGACCGTCATCGATACGTCTGAGTAACTCAGCCACGTGCCGCTTCCTCAAGTACGCGACCGACACGTATGATATTGCTTTATCGCAGTCCTCGGCCAATACATTGAAATTTTCAATATAAGGATTCGGCATGTGGCGGTCATTTGTACACGATTGTACGTACTCACATATTTTGCGCACGATTGCTGGGAGCTGCGACGGATCTAATCCGCTGGGTTGAGAGATTCGACATGAAGCAGCGCAAGTTTTAGGTGGTAGGAGTCGATCGGTACCTTAGGTCTAAAGCGAGTGGCAATAAACAGCCGAATAGCGTCTATATTAAACATTAATGTGTAAGAGCAGTTTTTGTATGCAACTCATTAATATTCGATATATTTTGACGCTTACGATCAAAATCGTGTGTTCGCGGATCGAGAAAAAGCCTGACGTCTCCCATATATCCGACAGTGACGTCAGTCACGTCACACCACTGACGTTACAGGGTGATGTCTCATATTCTGCGCCACAATAACAATGGTCGGGCAGCTCACTGATAAAATATACGTGCGCCAGTAGAGCGCCGGCGGAATCTCTATAGCCGTCGTTGATGGTGACGTCACGGGCGCGATGTACGGCCGCCTCATACGCTGCTTGCACGTCCTCAGGAGGCCGCCCCGCTCCTTTATCCAATAATTCTCTCACAGTGCATGCGTGACCGCCGCAGGCAGCCCACCCCAACGCCGTCCAGCCATTGTTACTGCGACTCTCCACACGCGCTCCTGCTGCTAGTAGCTTCATGACGGACGATGTATCACCGCTACCGGCAGCAACCATCAATGATGTTAAGCCATTCACGTCCGCGCGATCTATGTTAGCGCCCGCCCTTAATAACGCTGTGACCGTATCCGTATGACTGTAACGACCTGCCACCATTAGTGCGGTGCCGCCTATCACGTCCAGGTGTTCTAGGTTAGCGCCCGTGTAACGCTTAGTTATTACTCGACTGTCGACTCTAGGCGATAGGTCGCCAACTTATCTAGGACTCTAGTGAAACATATACTATCGTAGCATCGACCAGTACAGAAAGGTACGCGACAGAAACATAACTTACATCTCGAGAAGTGGTGTATATAGCCGTGACAGCAACGGTAAATATATATATACGTGTATCGACTGAATTGCAAAATAGTAGAGAGAGAGAGTAGTAGCGTAGTTCATGGAATACACGTTTAAATACTGACGCCGTGGTCATTGTCTTAGCCGACCGTCATCATTGGTCGCGCCAGCTTCATTGACCGCTGGTCACGCGTGTCAAATGACGCGCGCTCCCAGTGGCTGGTGAGGGCCGGTGGTCACGCCCCTTGACCCCAGGGCCAATTACGTATCTGGCCTATGTCTCTGCACGTAGCGTCTTAAAGACAAAGCTCTTTGTTCTTATTATTCTGATTCATCCTTATTATTAATATTTCCGCATTACACCCGCACTCAATAACGCGGTGACCGTATCCGTATGACCGCAATGAACTGCCAGCACCATTGCGGTGTTGCCATCAGCGTCTGCATGTTCTATGTTAGCGCCTGCACGTAATAACGCGTTGACTGTATCCGTATGACCGTTAAAAGCTACCCACATTATTGCGGTCCTGCCATTCACGTCCGCGTGTTCTATGTTAGCGCCTGCACTTAATAATACATTGACCGTATCCGCATGACCGTCCTCAGCTGCCACCATTATGGCGGTCCTGCCATTCACGTCCGCGTGTTCTATGTTAGCGCCCGCACTTAATAATGCATTGACTGTATCCGCACAGGTTATTGCGGTGTAGCCATTATCGTTCGCGTGTTCTATGTTAGATCCTGCACTTATTAACGCTGTGAGCATATCCGTATGACCGTTAATAGCTGACCAGATTGTTGCGGTCTGTCGAGCTGCCCCTAGTAAGATGACACATGTAAGGGACGCTAGTAATCTAGTGTAAGCGGGCAAAGGCCACACGCCAGGGAAGTAGTCGGTTTGCCGGCCCTATATGTCCTATATGGGACCCTGCAATGTTAATTACTCTAAACTTTTTTCATGGAAATGTGTTCTATATAGTTAGGAGAGCTGATTTAGCTTGGTTGCTACCTGTGCAACGTTGAGCATTTCTTGGAATTCAAGATGGCCGCCGCCGTTCATCTTCGATTTTGGTCAATTTACAATTTGTGATCTCGATGCCCTAGAGTGTCATGCAATACCTCTTTTTAGGGGGTTTCGAGGGCAGGGAGTCCATTTCTGGAGTTATTTTTTGGATATGGGGTCAATGTCAAGGTTAAAATAAAGGTCAACGGTCAAAATAAGACACTTTAATGTAAATTCACTGTTCACAGATAGTAGATAGGCATATTTCAACGAGAAAATAGCAAACAGCCTTAAACAGTACACAATAAACAGTAGTTGTCACAATCCTCTATGACTCCTCATCCTCATTACTCCTCAATCCGCATCATCATCATTGTCATTGTCGTCATCTACACCTAGCTCTTCTTCATTGTCTTCGGTGTCCATCTGATTTTTCGTGAATTGACTACAACAGGCGACTCCTCCCTCGCACTTGCAATAGTCTGTGCATGAAAGGCATGCACGGTTGCAGCTGCAACGTTCCCCGCTGCATGCCTTGCCCTCTGCGCTGCAGCTGCAGCTCACTACATCCAGGAGCGCTTGGGGAGCAACTGGCGCTGTTGAGATGGTCGGTGTGATGGTGGAGCCTTTGATACTCCAACCAAAGTTGGTAATATGTAGAGCTTCTTCAGGTGGTACACGTTGGTTCGCTGCCTTCCACAGTAGCATCTGAAGGTGAGTTCGGAGCACATGCAGCTGCAGGTTGACGTCAGTCGGTGGCAGTTTTTTCAGTTGTGGCGGCTTCTTATGGCTGCGGTAGAGGCGAGTACGTGCATCATTCATTGTCGTACAACTCTTCTGTCCGTAGAGAGGAAGGAAGAAGCTGTCTGCTGTCGCTCTGAGTTGAGAATGGGTCGCGCCAAGCTCTCCAAGCACTTGATCCAGACCTGGTATATCAATCTCCAGGAGCTTGAGTGCTGACTGTTTTCCTTTTCCGAAGGGGTACGACACTGTATCGCAGCCTGACAGCGCATGGACACCGAGAAGCTGGCTGCACTTTCTGGGGCATAACCGCTCAACAGTTTTGTTGATATCCAAGACATCACCATTCCACTTTTCCATTTGAATCTTTGCACCAGAGGATGCACACTTGTATTGACATCTGTCACATGTAAATGGCTTCTCTCCTGTGTGAGTGCGCATGTGTATCCTGAGGCTATTGGACTGAGTAAACTTACGTCCACATATATCGCACACATGGGGCTTCTCACCTGTGTGAGTGCGCATGTGTATCCTAAGATGGCTGGACTGAGCACACCTGTATTCACAGATATCACACCTATATGGCTTCTCTCCTGTGTGAGTGCGCATGTGTATCTTGAGGGCACCAGAGGATGCACACTTGTATTCACATCTGTCACATGTAAATTGCTTCTCTCCTGTGTGAATGCGCATGTGGTTCTTAAGATTGCCGGATTGAGAACAACTATATTCACAGATATCACACCTATATGGCTTCTCCCCTGTGTGTGTTCTCATGTGTGTATTAAGTGCTCCAGAGGTTGTACACTTGTATTCACATCTGTCACATGTAAATGGCTTCTCTCCTGTGTGAGTGCGCATGTGTTTCTTAAGACCACCAGACTGAGCAAACCTGTGTTCACATAAATCACACCTATACGGCTTCTCGCCCGTGTGAGTGCGCATGTGTAACGTGAGCAGATCTGACCCAGAACACCTATATTCGCACCTATCGCATGCATATGGCTTCTCTCCTGTGTGAGTGCGCATGGGAATCTTGAGGGTTTTGAACTGAGCACAGCTGTATTCACACATGTCACATCTATATGGCTTTTCTGCTGTGTGAGTGCGCACGTGATTCTTGAGATCACATAGCTTGGAGCTAGCGTATCCACACACATCACACACATAAGACTTCTTTCCTCCGGGGCGTGGCATATCTGAATGAGAAGGCTCCATCAGACAGACCGCAAGTACTCAGTTTTGCTGCGTTGCAAGCTCTCGCTTAAGCTCTCCTGCAGGAAAAAGACATGAATATAAAAATCAACATAGATACCCTGCAACACTGTAGCTACGGCAACACATCATGACATGTAACAAATACTAGAACAAGAAACATGTAACAACTCTAAATTCAACAGAGAGATATCATTGCTAAATGCAGCAATCAATCTTAGTAAGCTGTTGAAAATACAAAGAAACTTTTGGGAGCATAATCTTTTATTGAACTGTGGGGTGTCAATACAAACCCCAGAGCTGCCCAAGCAACACAACTACAAAGCATAGTACGAATGAAACCGGTAGGTAGTCTTTGCAGCATGGTGAGAAACACTGCAGCTCGTGGTATAATGAAAAAATATCATAACCAGCTAAATAAGTATTTGTTCGTCTGCCATTCTAAAAATCAAACTCAGCTCGCCATAGATAATATGGCAACATTGGGGCGTTTATCACACGCATGATCGGTAAACGATCGTGTGAGCAACATTCACAGTCACATTTAAATTCATATACTGGTGGCCATAGTGGCCAGTTACTCAACAATCCTGAAACAGCATTGCTTCATACTCTGCTGTATACCCCGGTGAAGGACTTGTCAGCTAGAGCTACCAACGTCATAACCCTTCGCTCTGTAATGGGAATCTGTTTGGTTCCTTGCTATTTTTTGTATTTTATCACAAAGATTGACATTTCGTCACTAGAACAGTTACAAGGGTAGATATATATATAATACTATACTTTCTAAGTTAAGGTTTAACTGGCAACCCGATATCAACGTTTAGAGTAGAGAAAAGCAAAGCAATATTCACAAATATGATCACATGCTAAGGTTCTCGCTCCAGGACGTTAATCGTATTTGGGGAGACATGCCATGTTATTCAAGATCTGTAAGCCATAAGGAATGACAACCTACCAAACCCTATAATCTATACAGATTAAGTATTGCACGTGGTTTACTCTTAAAAATCCCAACACAGTCATGCTGTTTACAGCTTGATGTGTTCATCTCTCAACTGATTCACTGAATACTTTCTGTCATATTATCAGTATAATATTAATACCTTGATTGCGTCATACGCAATAGTGATTTCTCATTGGTTCATTTTCTATTTGTACGGATGGCCCGGCAGCGCCAGTTGCTGCCATGATGCTCTGATTGTGAATAAAACTTATCTCTTTAAATTATACCTGGTTATTCGTGTACCACGAGACGCAAAGAAACAAACAAAAAGCACGACATGGTGTCAGAAGTGCAAACCAGCTGATAAATAACAGTTTTATCGCTGGGTAGAAGACGTACAAAGAGATAAAACACGATTGTGTTTTCATCACAGCATAGACCATGGCAGAACTCAGCGGCTTGCCGACGCCAACGATGGACTGGCAAGCAGCCGACCCCAGTGTAGCCTTCAGCAATTTCAAGATGCTCTGCGAACTGTATTTTGACGGCCCTCTGTCTGAGTACGCAGACGCGAGGAAAGTCCGCTACCTACTCATCTGGGTAGGACAGGAAGGCCGCGACATCGCAAAGTCATGGGATCTAGGAAGCGACGAGAAGGAGGACCTCAACATACACTGGGAGAAGTTTGGAGCGTACATCAAACCGCACAGCAACTTCCGCGTGGCACGCTACAAGCTAAGGAACCTGAAACAGGAGCCGAACGAGACGGTAGATGCATTTCTAAAACGCATCAAACTCGTGTGCTCGGACTGTAAGTACAAAGAACCAAACGAGCACATATTAGACACTCTAATATACGGCATACATTCAAGACGTGTCCAGTCGAAATTATTAGAAACGGGTGAGACGACAACGATAGCAGATGCCTTGAAAACCGCTCAGCTCTACGAGGCAACGTCACGACAGCTAGACGACATACACGGCGTTCACACATTACAATTTACATGCCCTCCACACCGCTCCAAGCAGCAAGGCACGCACGCCGAGACAGACTGGCGCCAAGAAGCAGTATGCGCGACCGCCAAGCTCAAGCAAGGCGCACAGAAAAGAGGAAAAGTGCCCAGCCTATGGTACTAGTTGTAAGGACTGCGGCAAGCAGAATCACTGGGCCAAAATGTGTCGCTCGTCAAACAGAGGTCATCATGCCAAGCCGAAATACAACACTCGTGTCCACACGCTGACAGAGGCAGAAACCGCCACCAGCCGCGTGGACGACGAGGAGGAGCTGTACTTTCACACACTCAAGAAGCAGGCGGCCAAGAAGCGCGAGACCGTTACCCCTAGCAACAGTGACGACACACAGGCGTTCGTCACACTCAGCACTGAGTCCGACCATGCACGAAGAGACATATCATACAAAATTGATACCGGCAGTGAAGGAAACGTGATATCTGCAGCAGTATATCGTTCATTACTGACTGGAAACACTGCCACTGATGGAGTGCCCCCTGGCTTGCGCCCCACCCAAACCAAGCTGATCGCGTTTGGTGGACATACAGTTGAGCACTATGGTACATGCTCTCTCACATTAATGCACCGGGAGCAGAGTGAATGCTGTACATTCCACGTGAGCAGAGATAACTGCCCCGCTATAGTAGGCCTGCCTGTGTGTAGAGCGCTGAAGCTAGTGACACTGCACTATAACATAAACATCGCTGACGCTACAAGCACGCCAGCAGATGATGTGCACACCAACACTGTGACGTCATCCACAAAAGCACATCCCTTCATCCAATGGATTTATTGAGCGCACTGTCCAGACGGTGAAGAACGTTTTCACGAAGGCGAGAGAGTGGGAACGACCCTCATCTCGCCATCCTGTGCCTCAGAACAACTGGGGATCACAACACGCCATCACCGAGTGAGTTGCTCAACAACCGCCGATACCGCGCAAATCTTCCCACGATTCCGGTACACAGCGATGGGCATATCAACGAAACCCTACAGCTTCGCCAGGACGTACAGAAGAGGTTCCACGACCGCCGCTACCCCCACACGCTCCCAGAGCTACGCACGGAGGAGAGCGTACGAGTGCGTGACCCCATCACCAAGCGCTGGCAACTAGCCATCGTGGCTGCTGCCGACCGTAATTCGCGGTCATACATTATCCACACCACCGGCGGACCATTCAGGCGAAATCGCCACCACATCAGGAAGACTGGTGAGACCTTCCACCGTCATGAACCGGATGACACGTCAACCGTCCCGGCACCCGACGACAGTGACGATACCGCCGGCGCCCCCGATGTGCCCACACCGGTTGCTGTAGAATCGGGCCTGCGTCGTTCAGCCAGGACAATCAAACCCCCACAGCGTTTGGACTTGTAACTGTGTTGATGTGATTGCACATCATATCTTGTACATTTCAAATGTATAGAATCTGTTCATCTTTTTATGAAAAAAAGGAGATGTCATATTATCAGTATAATATTAATACCTTGATTGCGCAATACGCAATAGTGATTTCTCATTGGTTCATTTTCTATTTGTACGGATGGCCCAGCAGCGCCAGTTGCTGCCATGATGCTCTGATTGTGAATAAAACTTATCTCTTTAAATTATACCTGGTTATTCGTGTACCACGAGGCGCAAAGAAACAAACAAAAAGCACAACACTTTCCTCGAGTATATTGTGATAGTATATATGCATAAATTTATATTATCATATACCTACAAATTTCTATAATCATACATTCACGTTTGTCATAAAACAACACTGAAATTCTCAATCTTTTATTTCGGGCATTGACATGACACCGCGTAATTGTGCTGCCATCCTGAAAATTTTTTCAGTTTTAACTATTTAACAGCACTCCAGATAAGCACGCATTGACTGTAGATGTGTTCACTTACGTCTACTACTAATGTTATGTTTACTAAATAGTTATGATTAGTGTATACGGCTGTCCATTACGCAGTCTGGGTTTTCGCAACAGGAGATTGTCATTTACCAGGTCTATAGGTTTCTCCTAGCGGTGGGAATCGGTTGGAACTTCACCATTCATCCTCTGTCTCCAAGCTGTAAAGTATGCAAAAAAAACACAAAAATGAAATAGTCTTTTCATCAATGTTTGCAAATTTAATTGAAATTTTTTAAAGTGAATACATCACCAGAATTAGTAAAAGTAAAACAAATATGGCCACTTTTTTTACACAATGTAAGTGATTCTGTTCAATTTTTATGGTTAAATTGCTGCATTATACTTCCTATTTTGCTGAAACAACTGTGAACAATCACTCGTAAATCGTACATAGCCCATAGCAAGCATTTAATGTCGTGANCGTAGGACGTTCCCGCGGTCGCGTGCGCCTTGCTGCGGAACTGCGTGCAAGATCTGCGCTCAGCACTTTGGATCAACACCTCCTTTCGGCAACACTTATCTAGTATTCCGTCTCATCTGGATTTTAACATTTCCGTTCCAGTGCATCAGAATACGTTGAAGCCGGGCCGTGTATAGTCGGTTTGCGGCCCTATATGTCCTATATGGGACCCTGTAATATGTTAGTTACTCTAAACTTTTATCATGGAAATGTGTTCTATATAGTTAGGAGTGCTGATTTAGCTTGGTTGCTACCTGTGCATCGTTGAGCATTTCTTGGAATTCAAGATGGCAGCCGCCGTTCATCTTCGATTTTGGTCCATTTACAATTTGTAATCTCGATGCCCTAGAGTGTCATGCAATACCTCTTTTTAGGGTGTTTCGAGAGCAGGGAGTCCATTTCTAGAGTTACTTTTTAGATATGGGGTCAAGGTCAAGGTCAAAATGAAGGTCAACAGTCAAAGTAAAACACTTTAATGTAAATTCACTATTCATAGATAGTAGATAGGCATATTTCAACGAGAAAATAGCAAACAGCCTTAAACAGTACACAATAAACAGTAGTTGTCACAATCCTCTATGACTCCTCATCCTCATTACTCCTCAATCCGCATCATCATCATTGTCATTGTCGTCATCTATACCTAGCTCCTCTTCATTGTCTTCGGTGTCCATCTGATTTTTCGTGAATTGACTACAACAGGCGACTCCTCCCTCGCACTTGCAATAGTCTGTACATGAAAGGCCTGCAAGGTTGCAGCTGCAACGTTACCCGCTGCTTGCCTTGCCCTCTGCGCTGCAGCTGCAGCTCACTACATCCAGGAGCGCTTGGGGAGCAACTGGCGCTGTTGAGATGGTCGGTGTGATGGTGGAGCCTTTGATACTCCAACCAAAGTTGGTAATATGTAGAGCTTCTTCAGGTGGGTCACGTTGGTTTGCTGCCTTCCACAGTAGCATCTGAAGGTGAGTTCGGAGCACATGCAGCTGCAGGTTGACGTCAGTCGGTGGCAGTTCTTCAGTTGTGGCGACTTCTTATGGCTGCGGTAGAGGCGAGTACGTGCATCATTCATTGTCGTACAACT
>NW_014578104.1:53981-57000 GCF_000485595.1 Priapulus caudatus
TCGTCGATATGCCCTTCATACCTCCAGCACCCTTCCCTCGCTTGATATATGTCTGAACTGATCTGCTGGCACTGCGGTCCCGCCATCAGAATGCCGACAGACATGTGCGCCTGCCAGTAGGTTCTCTCGGGCACGCTGGGAAAGGTGCTCCATCTGTCGCACATGCCAGCTCATGTAGCGGGCATAATTGTGGTGACCTGCTGCGGAGAAATACGGAAGCATTGCCTTGAGACAGTGCTGCTGGAGGAGAAAGTCACCATTCCGCTCTCCACGCAGGAACATGAGCGCCAGCAGTGTCGGCTTGATGAGACAGTCCACCCATAGCTTCCCGGTTAGGTTTTTTCTGGCTGTCTCCAGGTAGTCACTCAGCTCTTGGTATGTCTTGGCACCATTTGAGTAGAAACTCTGCAGCAACACGGCGATGATGAGACGGTATGCCCGTAGAGCCTTTGTTCAGGTCTTTCCGGTGATGATGAGACGGTATGAGACTTTCTGTCAAGACTCCACCTGCTTCAGACGTGGTGTTGGTTGACGCCGGTCAGCTGCTGTACCACGTTGTGTGGCCAGTCGCTGGGACCGCAGGAGATCTGGCTGCAAGCTTTGGTGCTCGACTGGCCCACTTCCCCCCTGGGTCAAGGCGATGATGAGACGGTATGCGGTATGATGATTGGACTTGCGACAGCCAGGCTGCGTCTCGCTGCTGACTGAAACTGACTGCAGCGAATTGAAGCTGTGACTCTTCTGCAGACAGAGCTTTTATTGGAATCAGAGGTGGATTCAGCTTGGAAGGTCCTGTGTAGTGCTGCAGCTGTATAGCCTGATTGGCTATGAGTCGCTGAGAGAATGCCTCGTGTTTCTTGACTCGAGGGATCGTGAGCTGCATCACACTAATGTTTCCTGTCTCGATGATGCCGGCAGGATGCTGGGTGAACTCCATGACCATGGTGTGGGTGGTTTTCATCCCATTTGGTCTCGTAATGTTCAAGTCGTAGTTGTCAGCCTATATATACTATCTATGAACAGTGAATTTACATTAAAGTGTCTTATTTTGACCGTTGACCGTCATTTTGACCTTGACATTGACCCCATATCTAAAAAATAACTCCAGAAATGGACTCCCTGCCCTCGAAGACCCCTAAAAAAGGTATTGCATAACACTCTAGGGCATCGAGATCACAAATTGTAAATTGACCAAAATCCAAGATCGACGGCGGCGGCCATCTTGAATTCCAAGAAATGCTCAACGTTGCACAGGTAGCAACCAAGCTAAATCAGCTCTCCTAACTATATAGAACACATTTCCATAACAAAAGTTTAGAGTAATTAACATTGCAGGGTCAACATTTTGGCAACTGGACTAGTAGGCAGGCATATAGGCAATAATATAATAGAAACATAGCCAGTTCCAGAGCATATTCAGAGCATTCCACAGCACATTCAACAAACATTAATTCCAGAGCCCCCCATTTTTGACTTCGCAGTGGCACATACCTACCATAATGTGGGGTGCGTACCCCCCCTCCCGGGGGGAAGGGGGGTCTGTCGCGGTGAAGCGTCTGACCACAGGCACTTGCAGCGTTTCAATAAAATATAATGCTAAATAAATACGAAATCTATTTTTTTTATTGAGACGTTCTAAGTGCCTGTGCGTCTGACATGCACATGACTGCACATGCGCACAGGGTAGAACCGCGTGTAGGCAGGGTAGGATATAATGTCATCGTTTGCACACTAACCAATGACGTATTACGCAGAGCACACGTTTATTGACATTATTGTTGTTTTCAGATAAAAGGTAGTTTTCACCAACGTTTTACGCGCTGACTGCTGAGTTGTTTCCGCTGCCATGGCTCCTGGGAAATTTACCAGTGATCAGTTTGAGCCTGCACCAGATCCTGAACTTATATGTAGCATATGTTGCTGTGTCTTTGAGAAGTAAGTACAGTAACTTCTAGCTCTAGTACTATGCCCGCGTACAGTTGCCGCAGGCCTGTACGCGGGCTATTGTACTACTACTAGAGCTAAGTAACTTCATACTATGAGAAGTTCAAAGCGGACCTCCTAAACCGCGAAATGACGCGAAATGACGCGAAATGATGGTCGCCTAAACCGCGAAATGACGCGAAATAACTCAAAATCATCACACATAAAATTTAATTAAATTTTTTTTTTTATTAAATTAAAGTTAAATTGTTTTTAAATTATCTTAAATTAAATGAAAATGCTACTTAATTTTAAATTAATTAATTAAATGAATGAGGGTCTCTCTCCCCCCTCTCTCCTCCCCCTCTTTCTCTTCTTTCTCTCTCGCTCTTCTCTTTGCTTCTCTCTCGTCGTCTCTCTCTCTCTCTGTGTTGTGTATGTGTGTGTGTGTGTGTGTTGAGTGTCGTGTGTGTGTGTGTGTGTGTGTGGTGTGTGTGTGTGGGTAGTGGGTATGTGTGTGTGTGGTGTGATGTATGTGTGTTGTGCTATTGTGTGTTGTGTGATGTGGTGTGTGTGTGTGTGTGTGTGTATGTGTGTGTGTGTGTGTGTGTGTGGTGGAATGTGATGTGTGTGTGTTGATCGCATGTGTGGTGTGTGTGTGTGTTTAGAATATAAATGCTACGAGCTTATTAACTTCGCGGTTTAGCCGTCATTCTCGCGGCTTGAGCCGTCATCTCGCGTCATTCACGTAATTTCGGCGTATTTCGGTAATTCGCGCAGTTCGCAATATCAGCGTCATGTTAAATTAATTTGTTTTTTATTTAATTTTGGTATTTATTTTGAGTCTTTCGCGGTCATTTCGCGGTTTAGTAGCCCTTCAAGCATGTTTAGAACAACACAATCTTTGCTCTATCGTCCGATTAGCTTAGAAAGCACTGTATTGTTCACATTGTACGCGCAAATTTCCCGTGGACTGTTCTTGCTACGACCTCAATGTTCTGCGTATTGAGCACGCAGGCATTACGCCTGATGCTACTTGCATCCTCCGCAGTTAATACTGCAATCCGTTGATATTCGTCGGTTTTTTCCGAAAATG
>NW_014578104.1:62472-71585 GCF_000485595.1 Priapulus caudatus
CATCTTGCTTGTACTCCGGGCGCCATCTGTCGTCGAGTTTGACAAATGCATTGCCTTCGTGAATTTGCGTGACTAAGAACGCAAATAGGTAACGGGATCCGAAACCCATTTCCTATTTCCCATTTCTCATTTCCTATTTGCAACGTCAAATGGGAAAACAAACTAACGGTATGTACCGCGATTCGAAACGACGCTGTGCGACTGATTGTCTTCTAACCCTCTCTCTCTCCCTCTCTCTCTCTCTTTCTCCTGCGCGAGCTGCGAGTCAGCGTGGTATGCGGCCGCTGGCTCATGTTTTTGCTGGGAGCATCATTATGCATACGTTTCAGCGGTCTGTGTTGTTTCTGGCGCTGCGTGTCAAAGGTGCGACCGCGTGGTATGCCGCGCGCTGCGCAAAAACTCCTATCTCTCGCTCGCTCTCTCTCCCACTCCCACGGCCGCTAAGTGTAAAAACTCCTATCTCTCGCTCGCTCTCTCTCCCACTCCCACGGCCGCTAAGTGTAAAAACTCGCACCGCTGCTGAAAAACTCCGCGAGCTGCGAGTCAGGCCGTCAGCCAGGCGGGCGCGCGCGCGGTGTTCGTAAAAACATGTGTGATTGACATCACGCTTTCTTCGGCAACGGACGACGTGATCGCCTAGCGGCCAATGAGCGAGCATGTGGTGGATGATTGACAGCATTCTTGTAGGAGCCACTACGCGTTACCATTGAGGCGCGCCACCCCAAAAAATGTTTAGGGGGCGTTTGGAGATGGCCTCTAGGCGTGGATGGCGAAATGTCGGTTGGATTCCGCCCAGTTTTCGCGGAGTTTTCAGAGCGATTCCGATTGAAATGTTTAAGAGGACAATAAGGGGGTGGCGTATTCGCTGTGGGGGCTCGGCTTCACTGGGCCGCATGTGTGTCCAGAGGAGAGCTCAGATACTAGAGAGGCGATGCACAAAGGAGGCGTTGATTCTGACTGCCGAGCGCGGTGTAGCGTGCAGTTCCACGGCAAGGCGCAGGCGACCTACTTCGTAACAACACACGTGGGCACGTGGGGCACGTTGCTACGGGCCAATAGCCTTAGTACGGCCTGGCCGGGTTTAGAGTACGGGTAAAGAATAATGACACGAAATTTACCCAGCAACAGAGCTGGCCTATGCTAGACGCGCGCGCGCGGTGATTGGCAGTTGCCGTGGGCGTGTCTCGACGGAAAACGTTTAAACTCCGTTTTTGACAGCTATAGGACGCGAGCACATTAGCCAAAAAACATTCTGGGTCATTTCGACCAAATCTCAAGCTACTTGGGTAGTCAAAACCGTCGTGCTATCAACAGAACTCTCGCTGGATGATTTCGTGACCGTTTTCGGCTATACGCGAAGGAACGCGGCAAAGTGTTGTGGACATAGTGCAGGTTGTTTATATTAGTGCGCTGCTGCGCAGCGTTTTCGCGCTGGTGCGCGAGTTGGGACTGCGAGACTGACAAGAGTATGGAGTGGCTATAGATACAATAATGTAACCACAAACACAAGACCCTATCCTCACTTTTGGTTAGAATTGTGAAATTTGCACGTGCGTGCGACAACAGGTCCTGAAGAATCTCTGATATAGAGCTAAGATATAAGTGATAAGAGGTCGTTCACAATTATCAACCTTTCCCCAAGCGTACAAACCGTACGCTGGGGGGAGGGGGTCATTGCCCGCCGTATGCTTTCAGCATTTCCGAAAAATGTCGATCCATTTCCCACGCCGCGCGCCCCAGCCGGCATCGCGTGCATCCTCACACCGCGACGCGCCGAGCTCCGGCCGGCCCGCGCCCCGCACCGGCCCGCTGAACCAACAAACCGAGCTAGGTAGCTAGCAGCCGAGTGCAGTGTAAACAACCGGCGTGATGGCGGTTTTGCATGTAATTCATATACATGTATCTCTATGTAGAATAGTTTGAGAAAAATCAACATTTTTCTTTGTACACTTTTAGGGGGGAAGGGGGGGTCTCGAAAAAGTGTACGATAGCATCTCGCGCTGCCCGCTATACGAATTCGCGCGCCGAAGGAGGGCGGGCGCGCGAATCCGTATAACGGGCAGCGTAACATCGCGCAGTTTTCGTCACACCTACACCGGCTCGGCTACGGCGGCCTTGGGTGGGGGCATTTGCTGCTGCTGCTGCTTTGCTGCTCCAGAGGCGCGCTGCAGCAGGGGACAGTATGTACGTGTACGTACGATTAGCTACGTGTAAAAATGTATTTCATGAAAAAATAATTTTGTAAGGAAAAATGTAGGCTGACCTGAACGACACGCACGTATCAATCAAAACCATATTGCGCGTTTTACGTCATACATGCGCAAGCCATATTGTATTTGTTTGCGAGTGGTAGAAACAGCTAACTGGTTGTTTTCCTGTCATTGCTCAGCACACGTCGGTAGACAAACATCCAAAATATAAGGTCATCCATCTAAACGTCGATTTTCTTGCTTGCTTATTCAGATTCTTTCTACTTGAAAAAAAATCACTTTATGGATGACTGTAGTTTTTAGTATTAAAAGTTAGGGTGGCCTCCACAAGTGTAAATCCGGCCCTGGCTTGGGAACTCTCTATGAGGTGGGGTACAGATACGTACAGGGGGTACGGGAGACAGGGGGCGGGAGAGGAGGGAGTAGGGAGAGCAGTGGGCGGGAGGATTGAGAAAAAGAGAGCGAGAGAGAGAGAATACTAAGTAGAGAAAAATAAAAGAAATCCATAGCACGAGAAATAAATACATGAGAAAATACATTGTACAGGATAAATGCATTTATCACGGCAAACTGGTGTACATACACGCGTACAGGGAATCATAGTTACGTGAAATATGACATCCTCGCGCCATATATCGGTAGAAATAATTCATATGCGCACATTCTATGTAACCGTAAAATGCATTATTAGTCGTGAAATTCCCATCCTACACTTCCGTGTAGGCCCTATGTATTTCAATTCATGATCAAATATGACATCCTTGCGCCATCTATCAGTATCAGTAGAAATAATTCATAAGCGCACATTGTATGTAACCGTAAAATGGATTATTAGGCGCCGTGTCGCTGTGTCTCTGTCTGTCTTTCTCTGTATCTCTCTTGGTGTGTCTCGCCCTGTGCTCGCTGTCACAACCGCGGCAGCCACGACCTGAAAGTACACACCAGAAGTGATGTAATATCCGAGTCGCATGATTTCACTGACGAACAGACAAATACCGAGACAGATGAACAAGAAGACAGGAAGGAAGCTGTCTCTTTCTTTGTATGTCTGTTGGTGTGTCTCGGTCTGTGCTCGCTGTGGCAAGCCATTCCGTGACATCATCCGGTATAAATATGGGGGCAAAACTCCGGGAGCGGCGAGTCAGCCAGTCAGCTGAGCAAAAAACTATTATCTCTCGCCGTGTCTCTCTCTCCCACTCCCACGGGCCGTACGTATTCTCGACGTATTGTCGTCGCCGCAGCCAGCGCGGAGCATGATTATGCATACGTATTGTAGGTGCTATTGACAGTTATGTTAAATAGTGACCATTGACCATATTGCTAGGATTATATATAAAAGTTGGTGTTTATCTGTACTCAAATCTGGATAGCAGCATAGTAACCATATGATGTTACTGTGATGGAAACTCACAGTGACCGTATTATGTTAGTGTCATAGAAACACATCTACCATATTAATTATTATCAAAAGTAGATAATAGGGAATCCCTATTAGGATTTCCTAATAGGGAAACCCTCTGATGTACTTGTGATATAATGTTACTATATAGCCTATAGCTGTTGGTACTCACCGAACGACGAGCGACCGCCGACGACAGCAACAGCCGCCCGCGCCAGGACGCCGGACGAAACCAGGAACACAAGTCGACCGATCTAGAACAGAATTCATGTGCTTATACACCGTTGACCCGAGAATGTTATGTTGTTTGCGCGGCGGCGCAAAAACTGCGCAAGCCCGCTGAGTGAGGCCGTCAGCCAGGCGCCGCGCTGGCTCATGGTTAACCTTCTGCTAGAATTCACATTTGTAATTACAAAATGCACAATGTTCACAATGTCATGCAAGGAGAAAGATCGAATCTTTATGACGGAGGGGGGGGGGGGGGGGGGGGGGGGGGGGGGGGGGGGGGGGGGGGGGGGGGGGGGGGGGGTGGGGGGGGGGGGGGGGGGGGGGGGGGGGGGGGGGGGGGGGTTTCGTGCTCAAACAATACCTGTCAGTGGTCTAGCCCATTAAGCAGAGTGCAACCCAAGGGTGCACCGTAAAGGTAACCTCTGGCTAGACTGGTTCGCGTGCACTGTTTTGTCCGGCAGAGCGTGACATTAGGCTAGAGAGCGTGAGCCGGGAAAAAAAAACCAAAAAAACAAAAAAAAAAAAGAAAAACAACACAAAAAACCCAAAAAACCAAAAGAAAAAATAAAAAAAAAAAAAAAAAAAACAAAAAAAAAAAAAAAAAGAAAAAAAAAAAAAAAAAAAAAAAAAAAAAAAAAAAAAAAAAAAAAAAAAAGAAATAAAAAAAAAAAAAAAAAAAAAAAAAAAAAAAAAAAAAAAAAGAAAAAAAAAAAAAAAAAAAACAAAAAAAAAACCAAAACCCACAAAAAAAAAAAAAACAAAAAAAAAGAAAAAAAAAAAAAAAAAAAAAGAAAAAAAAAAAACAAAACCCCACCCACCAAAAAAAAAAACAAAAAAACACAAAAAAAAAAAAAAAAAAACCAAAAGAACAAAAAAAAAAAAAAAAAAAAAAAAAAAAAAAAAAAAAAAAACCAAGAAAAACCCCAAACAAAACCCCAAAAAAAAAAAAAAACCCAAAACCCCAACCCCCCACCCAAAAAAAAAAAAAAAAACCAAAAAATACCACAAAAACCCAAAAAAAAAAACACACAACAAAAACAAACAAAAAAAAAAAAAACACCCAAAAAAAAAAACCCACCCCCCAAAAAAAAAAAACCCAAAGAAGTATACATTAGAAAACGCTGGCACGTACCGAAAAAGAGCCGCAGCGCGGCGGTTGCAGATAGCAATGCAAGCGGCGGCGCGCGCGGCGTCGTAAAAACACTGTGTGGATTGACATCACGCTTTGTTCGGCCACTGGACGACGTGATCGCCTAGCGGCTCAATAGGCGAAATAAACAATAATAACACAGCATTCTTGTAGGAGCCTACACGCGTTACGCCTTAAGGCGCTGCCACCCCAAAAAATGTTTATGGCCCTTTGAGATGCCGCTCTAGCGTGGATCGCGGAATGTCGTTGATTCGCCAGTTTTCTGGGAGTTGCGTTTCTAGAGCGATTCAGGTTAATCTGTTCTAAGGGACAATAAGGGCGGGAGACGTATCCGTTGTGGGGGCGCGGCAGCCGGCGCGCTTGCGCTGCGCGCAATAATGGGGCCGCTGTCCGCTAGTAAATGATTAAATTTTACTAGCAATTAATAGTTAAATATGCGTCTAAACAGGCATTTGACTATTGTTGAATCAAAAATATTTACTAGCCAAATAGTCAGATTTCGCCTCGCATTAGCCGCGGTAAGTTGCCCAGCAACAGTGTTTGTAGCAAACAAGAGTAGGCGTTTGAATTGTTGAATCTTACAAGGGGTTTGTTTCCGCATAAGATATAGAAGAAATTCTAAGAAAGAATGCTCTTCTATATTATGGTTCTGCGTGTTGCATGACTTGCATCATACGTTTGTTCAACGATGGGATAGTTCGTGAGAAGAACGTTAAAAGTTGGGCGCTATGAGGCGTACACAGATGTATTTATAGGTATGTCATGTGTGTTTATTTAGTGTAATATTAATTTTAATCTGTACGTAGGCCTACAGTGAACAATTGAAATATAGATATATACCTCATTTAAGTTAAACCTCATCCTGAGTGGGGCCTGACTAGAGCTAGAATTCACTAGTAGATCTGTACGGATAGTATCGTAGATCGTACATTAGTAACTTGTATTGGCTCATAGGGTCTTAGTTTCGCACAGGGTACTGCCGGAAGCGTACGCGCTGGGTACGGTCCGGTATACCGGACGTACCCTGGTCACATTTGATATGGTGTAGGGTTGATGGGTCTAAGTTAGGTAGGGAGTAGGCGTAGGCGACTCTAAGGACTCGTTAGTGGAGTAGACGAGTAGCGGTCGGGGGGGGGGGGGGGGGGGGGGGGGGGGGGGGGGGGGGGGGGGGGGGGGGGGGGGGGGGGGGGGGGGGGGGGGGGGGGCATATTAGATAGTACCAGGGTAGTTTCGCGGCCATACCCCGGGGACATAGCCCTCTCAGGCCTTTAGTATAAGTACTAGCCCAACTCCGTCACTGGCTGATCAGGCCACTAATTTTCAGTTGTAGTTACTTAATCCGTTAACAACAATGACATGTGAAAAGGCTGTACTTCTTAATGACATATTAAATACAACAGTTACTTAATTATTAATACTTTATAAAATCATGTTTATTTTTCAGGAAGAATGGTTATTTCAGGACATCTGGTAGCAGCCTGTGGGGCTTATGTCCAGAGCCAGGTTGAATAATGTTAGTAAACAGGGACGCCCTTGCTCAGACTCACGCTCGAGGCAGCTTAAAATGCCAAAAAATCGCATTGTGACAGAGATGATGAAGGTGGAGGCTTATTTTAGAGGTACATGGGCATTTTGTAAAAGTAGCATGCCCTGTTAATTTCAACGTGCTTTGGGCTCTAATTCTATCACACTCAGTACACGTTAGACTGTGTGGTTAAACGGAATAACTCACAGCAAAATGCTATATAGACATACTGTGAGCATATTTGGGCAGTAATGCAAACATTCACGAAATGCTTTCATTGAGCCAGAAAATTACTCTCGAAGATGACTCTTTGTGAATAACTACATCAATATGTTTTGTCCACAACGAATTGCCAAATGACGCTAAATAGTTCCTCGAAGCAAAACACTATATTTGTTCGCTGAATTGCAATAATGTAATGTAGATAACATGTGATTTAACAAATTTCACATTTCAGTAGCGCGAGTAAACATCGAACACATAAAGTATAACGGTGTTACACAGAAAAGAACTTGGTAATGCAGGCACAACGTTCGCTCGCTGTGTACCGCTGTGTAACACTGTAAAGCATCCTGTGTTTGCTACTTTCGTACAAATTCGGTTTAGATTTTCTAAGAAAAGTGTGGATGTAGCAATACAAATGAGTGTAGTGAATTTTGCAACATATGGGCAAGCTGCGTAGGTAATATGCTTTAGCTGCGAGGTTGATCACTGTTAATGCTTGTTTCCATACAACTAACTTGCTCCTTATGTGGCATAAATTTGTTATTTAGATGCTGTGCTGACGTTAGATGCAGATGAAGAGATGACCATGAAAGCAGCGATTGGTGTAAGCACCACAGAGTAGGCCCGACTGAAGCCGTGTGCGATACATGTCAGCAACGTTTTTTACTGCCATGGGTGGATCTAAAAAGAAAGCCGATAAGCATATTGGTGACATAGGAGAACATGGCCACGCTCTGTTTGATGTAACAGGATGGTAAGCAAACAGAAATGATGTGTTTGCGCAGCTTCCAACACAAAATAAGATATAATTTCTTCAATATCTGTTAAGCCTAATACTTATGCAAGCCGCTCTGTTAGACAAACACAGTTTTCGAAGCTCTAACCTCATTAAGTATTATGTACAATCAATAAGTGTTCTTTGTGTGACAGATTGGTGGGCAGACTTTAATCAGCTGTATGGAGAAAGTGAGGAGAAGCTTTTTCAACGTGGCCAAAACATGCACCACACATAATCACATACGTCAAGCATTCCAAACAAATTACTGAGTCATATAATCGGATGACATGATATTACAGGTAAAACTCAGACGCATACTTAAACAATATTTTGTGAGCTATATTTATGTGGATTTTTTGTGGATATTGTTGTAAATTTACAAGTTTATTGCAGCTATAGAGAAAGTTAAGACATACTGTAGTTGGAACGAAAACTGGATTCAAGTGTAATCCATAAATGGAATTCATTACAGTAAAACATAGTTTACTTGTGTTTTCCAGATCAGGAAGGAAAATATAAGTATTGCTCTTCTTGCCACACATGTTTGGCCACCGGCGTGCGCTGTACAAAGAGGCAAAAAACTACAAGTTGTCACAGGCAGAGATCAGCAATGCATTCATTGATATCCAACCGGTAATGTGTTGCAGTGTTTCTCTTGGCACCGTTTACGTTATTTTACATTGAAGAAGTTTGGTTAGCATTAACAATCTACGTACATTAACATATGTTATCATATTACATGCATGTTTGAAGCAGCATACCATTATCAATATTGATATATAAATATGTGTAAATGGCTTGACTGACATATATCTTAGTAGATCTTTTATTATATCTTCTCGTTTCAGGTTGGTACAAATATTCCCATTACTTATGCACATGCCCAACCCGACTGCCCGATCCTGCGCAAAGCTTGTGGTACTTGGAAGTATCGACTCACGTAGTCAATGTGTAATAATTGGCACGCGAGTAATGTTCCTTGGAAACGGACACCTCCTAACAAACAAGGGTAGATAGCATGTTTAAAGTGTTTTTGGCTGTTGGACATTTTTTTTTTTTCTTACCCAAAAATGTGTTGCACAAGTGTGAGTTCTGTTTGGCATCGCTGTATACAGGCTTGGCAAATGAATCTCGCATCTGTCAGTGAGATCATAGGGCGAGTGCTAACTCACATCATCAGTGTGGCAATGCATCACTTGAATAAGCGATTGTATTAAGTAAAAACAATTACCAGATGGAAATAAGCGTGTGGGGGGACATAGTCATTTCAGGTCTATAAAAGAATTGATAACACCTTATCAAACTATATATTTTGTATTTGTAAGTTTTCGGCCATAGTTTAAAAGCACGGAAGAGTCCTACAACAAGTAGTATTGAGTGAAAGTTTATTATGTATGGTTGTTTGATAAAAAAAAAAAAAAAAAAAACCAAAAAAAAAAAAAAAAAAAAAAAAAAAAAAAAAAAAAAAAAAATATTTTAGTGTCTATATATTGGTGTATATATGATATATATATATATATATATATATATTATATATGTTACAGTTATATATTGGGTGTTTATATATATTTGTAAATTGAATGACATTATTGTAATAT
>NW_014578104.1:71595-73240 GCF_000485595.1 Priapulus caudatus
TCTAATTAATTTCGCATTTTTATTTAATTATGTATGATGATTTTGAGTCATTTCGCGTTATTTCGCAGCATTTCGTGGTTTAGTAGGCCCCGTTCAAAGCATTGTTTAGACTACAACTACAAGTACTAGCTCTATCGTCGATGTAGCTCTAGAAGCCACTGTTTGTCACCATTGCTACGCGTGAAAATTTCCCATGATGTTCCTGTGCTACGGCCCTCAAATGTATCTACGTATTTGCGCGCGGCATTTACGCACTGATACTACTTGCTCTCCGCAGTAAATTACCTGCAAATCCGTTGATATTCGTCGGTTTTTCGGAAAGTCATCAATAAAATAAGAATTAAACAGTCGGCCATTGCTGTTCACTGTTGCCTACTGCCCTCTCGCGGCCATGTGGTGATGTATATCAATGAATCTGATTGGCTTTTTATTATTTTTGGCTAATTTTGTTTTATTTTAGAAATAGGGATAGGTTTAGGCTTAAGATTATGGTTATGGTTAGGGTTAGGGTTAGGGTAAGGGTTAGGATTACGGCTAGGGTTAGGGTTAGGGTTAACTGATTTCTATATCCACAATTTATTCATACTAATAATGCGCCATCCAGAGAGACCAGGTACAAGATGGCGTTGCGCAAAAGATGCGTTGTTCCCTGACCGCCGAGAGCGATTAAGCCGCGCACTTCCGCGGGACTGGGCGCACGCGACCGCGGGGTGTTGTATGTAGCATCTCGCGCTGCCCGCTATACGAATTCGTGCGCCGAAGAAGGGCGGGCGCGCGAACTACGGCGGCCTTTGGGGGAGGGCATTTGCTGCTGCTGCTGCTGCTGCTGTTTTACTGCTCCAGCGCCGTGCTGCAGCAGGGACCAGTATTTGGTGCTGCTGCTAGTTTGCTGCTGCAGGAGCGCACTGCAGCAGGGGCCAGTAATGCCTGCTGCTGCTTCTGCTGCATTGCTGCTGCATGGGCCAGTATTCTTTGCTGCTGCTGCTTTGCTGCTGCATGGACGCGCTGCAGCAGTGGCCAGTATGTACTTGTACGTAGGATTAGCTACGTGTAAAAACTGGCACGGCCATGCCAGCACGTGCTCGCACGAGGTGCCGTCGCCACGGGCAGCGCGGGGTGAGGAGGTTGATAAAAACCTACCACGTATGCAGCCAGGCGCCGCGGCGGCGGCGGTTTTAGAGATAGCATCTAGACCGCGCCCGCCGACGTGGAGCGCCGTACGCGTCTTTGTTAAAACCTCTATGACAGACATGACGCTATACCCTAGCCCACGTCATCGCGTAGCGGCCAACGAGCGAGCGTGTGGTCGCTGATTGACAGCATTTCTTGGGGTTTCTTGTAGAAGCCACTACGTGTTACTCTTGAGGCGCGCCACCCCAAAAATGTTTAGAGGCCGTTTGGAGATGGCTTCTAGGCGTCGATGGCGAAATTGGATTCCGCCCAGTTTTCGCGGAGTTCGTTTTGAGAGAACTGTCTAAGTTATCTGTCTAAGTGGACAATAAGGGGGCGGCGTATTCTCTGTGGGGACGCGGCTTTACCGCGCGCTGTGCACTGCACGCATTAACCGGGCCGCATGTCCGTCCAGAGAGACCGTGTACAAGATGGCGTTGCGCAAAAGATGCGTTGTTACCCGACCGCCGAGAGC
>NW_014578104.1:73898-78336 GCF_000485595.1 Priapulus caudatus
AGTTTTGTGGAACCGGTTCGACAGAATTGAGTTTTGTATTGACAGAATTGAGTTTTGTGTTCACAAAATTGAGTTTTGTGGGACAGGATTGACAGAATTGAGTTTTGTGTTCACAAAACTCATTTTTGTCAAGTTTATAGGTACAAAAATGCCTGTCCTGCATGGCGCCCCGTAAGAGGTGTAACGATAAGCTAGGATCACAATACGATACGTGTAGCGATACACAGACAGAAAAAGTCAGTCGACATGAATAGTCAAATTCTAATGTTATTTTACTGTTATAATACGTATTATTCCAATACTTTCATAACGCAAATGTATTATGAGTATGTCAAAGCCATACTCAATTATATAGTAAACAGTTACTATCATATTACAGACGGTTGTGGTGGAGGTGGTGAAGATGGTGGTGGAGGTGGCAGTAGTGTTAACTGTGGTGTGCTGGCAGTGGTGGTGCTGATGTTGTATGCGCTGGGTGCTGGCAGTGGTGTTAGCGGCCCTGGTGGTGATGGTGATGGTGGCGGAGGGTGGTAGTGGGTGGCGGCAGTGTTGGCAGTGCTGGCAGTAGCGGTGGAGGGTATCACTATACCACCCCTCTTATTCATAGCTGACGATATGAATGAAAATTGAGTGCAGGTGCCTTAATAACAGTTATTTGCTGTTTATCATTAGACCATTTATTGCCATTGTTATGAAAGCCACGTTATTGATTTTCTTATTTGATTTTGCAGAGTTGTTTCATGTCAAAAGGGATGTGGTCTGACCATTCTATTCAATGCACTAGAAGAACATGATTGTATAGAAGAACTACAAAAGAAAGTAAAAGGTGATATAATTCACTTCTTGCTAACCAATGAAATAATTGGGCAGGAGCGGTTAGGTAGCTTAAACTGTAGCTTAACTGACTTGATGCTTCAAAATTAAGTACTTTTGAAGAAAATTAAAAACTGATGACCTCGGCTCTTTTTTATATTATAAATAATTTACCAACTAGTTTATTACATCCACATCACAATCTCAAGCAAACTTATTGTAAAATAAGTTGCTAAAAGGCCGAATTCCACAGAAACTACATTTAAGTATTTTCATTATGCAATTGAATTCTTTAAATAGTAGTCCATCGAAGTCAACTATGTTTGCTATGTGTACATTCCTAGCAACATCATAATGGTCTATGCAGTTTATGAGTCATTAGGATTGCTATTTGTTTCAATTAAAAAAAAGAAAAAAAAAAAAAAAAAAAAAAAAAAGCCATAATACCTTAATCTATCTGTCAGTACTGGTCAGGTTAGGCTATTTTCTAAGATGCGACAATATTGTGGTATCATTTTTATTTTGACAGAGACAGTCAAGACCATCACGAACAAGTGGAGATCATCAAAGACTATTCACAAGATGTGAAGCAAAACAAGTTATGGACATTTATATAATAATTAACAATCATTATTGGTTTTCTTCGTTTTTTTCTTCAATGTATGGCTATTTCTTCTCACGGTCATGGTTGGCATGTGAAATTGGAATGATAGCGTGTGGCCAAACGTCGCAGCGGGTCGATTGGTGGCATGTGGATTGGACAATTATGACTTTGGGTCAAACGGTTGGCGTCGGGTTGGCGATAGAGTCGGACGGTTGCAAGTAGCGTTGGGCTGCATGCGTTGGAGCCAAACGCATGGTGGTATGGGTTGGCTGATTGACCGTTTGGGGGCCAACAGTGGCGGTGAATGGTTCGCACAATGCGTAGTTGGCCAGTGGTTGGCACATAACGTTGGGCGCCAACGGTGGCGTCGAGTATGGTTGGCATGATGGCTAAGGTTATGGCAACATGTTGGCTGCGATGACTTGGGCGCCAACGTTGTGTATGGTTTGTGATAATGCTAGTTGGGACAGTGTTGGCTGGTATGACGTTGGGCCACGTTCCTGTATGGTTGGGCACTGGTTCGACGAGTTGGCAAGTGATTGGGCTGCACATGACGCTTGGGCAACGTTGCGGCATATGGTACGACGCTATCGGTCGACGAACGGTTGGCAATAGCGTTCGGCATGCATTTACGTATGGGCGATCCAAACCGTTGTACGTGTTATGGTTGGCATGGTCACGGTAGGCAAGTGTGGCTGCCAGTGACGTTCGGCCAACGTTGTGTATGTTGGCATGGTCCGAACGGTTGGCAAGTTGGTTGGCTGCATGACGTTGCGCGCCAACTGGCTTTGGTCGGGCATTGTCACGGGGTGGCAAGATGGTTGCTGCATGACGTTGCGCAACTTTGCGTATCGGTCGGGACATGTCCCCGGTGTTGAGCACAAGGTTGGCCGTGAGAACGATAACGTTGGGCCAACGTTGGGTGGTATAGGTTGGCCTATGGTCATGGGTTGGCAAGGTGGTTGCTGGGCATTGGACCGTTGGCGCGCAAACGTTGGGCGTTCATGGTTGCGCGATGGCTCAGCACGTTGGCAAAGATGGTTGCTGGATACGTTGGGCCCACGTTGACGGCGTGAGAGAGAGAGTGAATGGAGGAGGGTAGAGCGATGAGCTCCAACGGTTGGGAAAGTCGCTTGGTCTGCATGACGTCTGGGCAACGTCTACGTATAGTCGGATGTCACGCGTGGCAAATGGTGGGCTGCATGACGTTGGCCAACGTTGGCGAATGTTTAGCATGGTCACGGTCTGGGAAATGGTTGGCTGCATGAGCAGTTGCGGCCAGAACGTTGCCGTGAAATATTGCCATGATAGCTAAGTTATAACAGAGGAAGTGGCTTACTATTTAATAACTAGGATTACGGGATGCTCGTGAGTCAGTTTTATAAGTTGTATAGCAGGACATTGCCACTAAATGGTGGTACAAATTTGTGTTCGCGCAGAGAGGGGACGAAGTACCATATAGCGTAGAGTTGAGAACCATATTATGATATTGCGTAGATTAAACAGATTATCGTATTGGGAGTGAGATACGAGATCTGCCATGTAGCGCATAGATGACATGATAAATTGCAGATGCAACCACTACCGCATATTATCCGTATTTTATGGCGAACTTTCGTTTTTGCACGTATTGGGACCACTACGACCAGGTTTGCATACAACTGACGTGATATTATGCCGAGAGATAGAATTTGAGAGATATTATCAGCGATCATATGGTGATGTAGCTCTTGATCCTGATCGAGATTCCAAGTGTTCGTGGTTTCGAGTGTTACATTGAGTATACACATGATTGAAAATAAAGTAACATGTAATTTAGGCCAGAGAGGAGAAAGATGACGCAAAGCAGAGATCAGATATATACGAGAGAGACAGAGTAAGAGAGAAACACACACACACCACACACCACACGCACACGCACACACCACACAGACACACACACACACACACCACACACACCACACACAACACACACACAACGATCGATCACATAGCAACACACCATCGGTACATTGTGTTTCTGCGCGTCACCGCACCCACAAAGCACGACCCACCACCAAACACGACAGCACAGCACAATCACACACACAGCATACACACACCACGACTACACACCACACATCACACACACACACCAAACACACACACCACACACACACACACACACACACAGCACTGTTGGGTGTGACGATGTCGATCGATGCCCAAGTACCGTACGAAACACGGAAGGAAACCAATATACACTTAATATCTTTAGTTGCCGCAGAAGGCATTGCCCGAACACCCTGCATACTCGTGTGTCCAACTGTGTGTAACCCTTCGACGGGCGATAGGCCTACAATTTCAAGATAGAAGCTGATAGAAGCACTACGTTGCTCAGAAAATCGTTTAAAGGGTAGAATCGTCTGGTGCGAGAGAGAGAGCAGTGAGACGAATGTTAAATTGTTTACAGCACAAGGACACCACACTGGGAGAGAGTGACACTAAGCAACTATGATGGGTGCAAGAGAGAGGCATCTAATTACTAATAGCCAGATTAGTAACATATCTAGTCTATCATAATATATATATTATTTATTGTGCTGTAGGAATAAATAATGAAGACATCACTTTTAGCTGTTTACTCCAAGTTTCACGCTGCGCGATCATCAGACAGCTTTAATGAATAATAAAACCATTGTATACATTCCATAACCTATATAAACATGGAATGGCAGTATTGAGTTAAAAGTTGAACATCAAATATACGAGCAAAAACTATCCGCTTAATGTATCAGATCTACTGCTTTTGGTAAACTATGGCCAGCGTACGGTTTCTCGCAGGCAACCGTACGCCGGTATAGTTGCTAGGCATAGAAACTACATAACAATAGATAACTAAAAACCATAGCGCCATTCATGTTCTATATAGGTTATGAATGATATACCGCCAACGTTTGATTATTGATTAAAAGTTGTCTGGTGGATCGCGCGCAAGCGTGAAACTTGAAGAAGTAGCGATCTAAAAGCTGAGTGTCCTGC
>NW_014578104.1:78361-80219 GCF_000485595.1 Priapulus caudatus
CAAGTTGTCCCTAGGCGTTTTCTCCTGAGCAACGCCGGGTACAACAACACAACAAATAAGGTATGCACGAGAGAGATATCATGCCACAATATCAAATGAGAAACATGAACATTCTATTTAGTGAGGTTGTTAAATACGTCTTTGCACATTATGTTAGTGGACGTTATACACTATATTCAATTGTGTTAGTTGTGATCTGATGCTAATTGTGAAACACTGACCAACTAGAACTTCTTCTTCGCAAGCGAAATCTACATCGTAACTTACTCTCAATGGAATCTACAGTGTATAACGACACCGTGCAATCGATGGGTTTAAAAGAGCATATTATACAATGAAAATGTAACGCTTTGATGTATGAACTGAGTTTAAGTCGATATGGAAGACTAGGTAGCGTACCAACAGCTGAGCGAGCTGTTAAGAGTGAGCTGCGCTATATCCCCATCATTATAGCCATCTCATAATCGGCCATGAGATGGCTTAAAAACACTCTCATACACCCGGACCTTAATTACTTACGCAGTTGTAAAATATGGTTTGTATAGGTGTCGCCAAGCATTGTTTAATATACATAAAATGAGATGCATTAGAAAGGGTTGCAGGGTGCTGTCAGGTGCTCAGAGTTCAAGAAGTCAGAGATGCGGGATTGCTTGGTGTGCAAGAACATTATGTATACGGTGATTTGTTGTTAGTGATTGTTTACAAGGCGGGTTAGTTCTGCTTTGATAGAAATAACAGTCAGCATCCCTGCACAGCAAGGATGCCACTTAAGTACCAAGCCCGTGAGAGACGAGTTTTACAGCAATGATTGTGGGCGTGGTGTGCCGCTGCTGTTGTAATTAATTAGCGAAAGCGACCAGCGTGTGTCCTGGTTTCAGACCGGTTACCCGGCTGTCAGGATATCAGACCGGTTTTATCATAACCGCAGCTATATAACCACGCCACTAACGTTTGTACCTTCAATGCTGATACGAGAACACTATTGGGACGATCAGTGACTTCATTGGGTAAGCGGATGTTTCTTATAATAATTCAGTATATTTATTTTTGCAATACATTATGTGCAAGCAATAAGAAAGTACATCTCGAACTGTCAGACTCATATGTATGATCAGCTTGGCTATGTGAACAAGCGAGCACACTGCACACATGTGAAGTGGAGCAGTGTGGATTACCAACGAAGGCAAATTATGCAACTAAACTGTTACAAGTTCTCCCCGAGTGGAAACTATGTGTAATAATACAAATCTGTATATTTAGTCTAAAATGCGGCTAATACCATTTGTGAATAACCATGTGTTTGAACACTGATCTAATAAAACAACGTATATAATTTATAACCTTGAATTGTTATTTGCTATTTTAATGCTTGTCAACGAGAGTGAAGGATACAAAGGGAAGTAGGTTGAGAGATGAAGCAATAAGAACGGGAACGTATTTTGGGATGCTAATTCTATTGACGGCGGGGAAGGGGAGAGGCGGCGTAAACGAGATAGAGCGATGTGAGGAACGAGCAGTGAGAGAAAATACGTGCTATAGTTACCTATTGGCGTTTTAGTAATATCAAAATATATGCGTGTGAGCATTTACACATAGTTAACATTCAAATACCGGATAACTTCTAACGGAGACGTATTTATTCATGTATGTCGTACAAATTCAATAGCACATCTACTATATTACATGATTTCAGTCGTGAGCAAATACACGCGCACTTCGCTCAGCTAAACATCATAGAGGAGAATGTAAGCGACCAGGTAGTTTCACTCTCTTACTGCTCACTATACAAACCATGATTCGTTTCTAGGCTGTATGTGCGTGCGTGCGTGCCTATGTACGTTCGTGTTTGTTTGTGAGC
>NW_014578104.1:82378-85131 GCF_000485595.1 Priapulus caudatus
GCTGTATGGTCGGCATGGTCACGGTTGGCAAATGGTTGGCTGCATGACGTTGGGCCAACATTGCTGTATGGTCGGCATGGTCACGGTTGGCAAATGGTTGGCTGCATGACCTTGGGCCAACGTTGGCAAATGGTTGGCATGGTCACGGTTGGCAAATGGTTCGCTACATGACGTTGGGCCAACGTTGGTGTAAGGTTGGCATGGTCATGGTTGGCAAGTGGTTGGCTGCATGACGTTGGGCCAACGTTGGGGTATGGTTGGTGTAACGGAGCTGGTTCCACCACACCTTATTAATTACTGTTAGTTTGGCATAAGGCCATGCGGGTCGCGTTGGTAACAATTCAGGGGAATAGATGAGCTATTCGGTTTACACGCGATGCAGGCTGAAGGTAATAACAGAAGCAATAAGGTAGCTAACGACGTCAACAGGTGGGCCGGAGTGCTGCGGGATAATCTGTTATCACCCGCAGCCGGCACGTCGTAGGAAGGTCGAACAACAGGTCCGGCTAGATTTAAGAGAGCTGGGAGAGAGAGCGAAAGGCACTTCTCCTCTGTTGGTTTGACTGTCACGTATCTTTACGCTTTCAGCCTTACGTTTCTGCTTGTCACCTGTGTTTGCATTATGTCGAATACAACTCTTTGTGGTACGTTACTTTACTAGTTCGTGTTTGACTTCTTATCTTACGCTGTTGCTTTGCTCTACTCTTACTGCTCTTGTACATCACCCTAGAAGTACGAGGTTACATCTGGTACCGTGATCTAAAGAACCTCGGGTTTTGTGTTGCACGCGTGTTGGTGCTGGGGTGATTCGACGTTGATCTGCGAGCAAATTGCTAAGGTAAGTGAGAACGTAGCGTATCAGTGACTATTAGTTATGCTCATATGTCGCATTCCCGCCCTGGGTATAGGAGTGATTGTAGTTAAGTAGTTATGGCTAGACGTTAGATTGTATATCTAACTGCGAAACTCACGGCATGACTCATCAACCTCCACCACCACCACGGGCTCTAAATTTAGAGGAGTTGGCTGCCCTCTTTTCAAATTCACTGCAGCCATGCATAGATACGGCGGCAGGCTCACTAAGTCGAGCTTTACGGGTAGCAGAGGTGCGGCAATCTATCCCACGGTTCATTGGGGATCGTTTGATAGTGGGTCCGAGTTTTGCTGATTGGCGAGCCGCATTAGAGTGGGCCCAGGTTGAGTTAAGTCTACACGACAACGCGTTGAAACAATTTGCGTTGTCCACAGTAGGGGGTCATGCCGCGGAGTTTTGTAGACGGACGTTGCTTGAAACGCCGGCGATTGATTGAAAGGACCCCAGTGCGAAACTCGTTAAGCGATTTGCCGATCCATTACAAGAAGAGCAAGCGCTTCACGAACTGAAGTATTTTCGTCAACAGCGGGGCGAGCATATAAGGCAGTACGGAGATCGTTTGCAATCTCTCGCAACGCGGGCGATGGCGTCGGAGAAGATTCAAACAACAGAGGTAAAGAAACAACTAGCTGACGTATTTCTTGATGATTTAGCATCAATTGCCACACAGAAAATGCTGCTTGCTCGTAAACCGCAGACGCTGAGACGTAAAGACGCTCAATACAATATCTATTTCACCGAACACCAATATAGGCCCCTACTCATACACAAAAATACAGTTTGAACAAAAATCCATATGACCACTATAATACAACAACGATCTTTGAAATCATCCCACTACACAACACCTTAAAATACCAAAATACGCAATAAATACAATGGAAGAAAATAAATAAAATTTTTCAGGAGTACGTAGCTCCATCCAGAACGAATATCACTAATGACCATATGCCTTCAATGTATGTGTGATCAATCACATACATCGAAACCCAGGTCACTCGTAATACCGCTCTCCATAAGATATTTAAACAACCCTGCCATTGTATATTGCATGTTCCTAACTAAATATACTCTGCTGTATTCAGCGTCCCATTTTTTCCAAAATAACATCATCTGTGCTTGCCATTACCGTGTCGCCAGCCTTCTATAGTATCCAACTATACACCTGTGCATAACTATATATCATACGGTTATCTACCGTGCCTTCATTATGGCGTGACTGAACAAATCCTTATATCGTTCAGGTAGGCTACGCCCTAGTCTCTTAGGGTGCTTACACATCGAGCGTATCTATATCCCGTGCTCCCTGACACGTTATGTGGAGAATTTCCAGCGTATATATGCTGTGACAAAAATCCCCCGTAGTCCTTCCCTCGGACCGTGTATACGCGACTCGTCTTTACAGAGACATAACTTTAGCCGCGTATGCTAACCTCGTTTCCATGCGTTAAACGTGACGCATGATACGTTCGCATAGGGCCCTCTTAATTCGCCCTTTATCACACGCGTGCCACGGCTATCTATCCTAGCCCGTGTAAACCTCTTTATACCTTATGCATCATATAACGCTCTATTGTGGCACAAACCGTCCGCACAGGCAATATCTTCAGTATACTTAGCAGTCAGGCGACAGTAAACAGCGTTAGCACAGCGAAATTTATACTAGAAAAATTGCAACACTTACCACGGCATTATATATCTTCCTCTTCTTTCTTCCAGCTTCTTCTCTCAACTTCCGTTGCTCTGTCTGCTCCGGCGTCTCGGCATTGCCTTCTTTCCTTCCGTCTCTCTCTCTCTCTCTCTCTCTCTCTCTCTCTCTCTCTCTCTCTCTCTCTCTCTCTCTCTCTCTCTCTCTCTCTCTTCTCTCTCTCTCTCTCTC
>NW_014578104.1:85395-90526 GCF_000485595.1 Priapulus caudatus
TACGCGCTGCCGTTGACTAACCCATTATGCAACAACTTGTCGCGACCTTTCTAAACACAACTACTATTTCTACCATCTGCAAACCATACATTACAATATATTACGAGTTACCCCAGATATTCTTGGTACACCATACCACTCTTCATATTATAGACTCAGTGGTGAATAAAAACACGTTTTTTTATTCACTCCTGAGAGAATAATGGTAGAAATCAATGAGAGACAAAAACTAAAACTACAATTAATTTTAACATGATTTGAATCGTATAAATTTGCGGAATTAGAATGACATATAATAATAATAGTTGATAGATTGTTATCCACAAACCCTAAGTGCGAGAATCATCATCAACAAAAATGCTTGTCAACACATGTCCTAACAAATACAATATTCATTATGCACACGAGACAACAATAGACTTATGTTAGTTTACTATACTGTTCCATAATAATGATGATAATGATGATGATGATGATGATGATGATGATGATGATGATGATGATGATGATGATGATGATGATGATGATGATGATGATGATGATGATGATAATGATAATGATGATGATGATGATGATGACGACCATGACGACGATGGTAATGATGATGGCGATGATGACAATGATGATTCACAATAATCTAATCTTCTCAGTTCTCTTCCCTTTTTTTCTATATGCGTTCTGTCTAATATTTTCTGTTTTCTTCCCTAATCACAAATAGGCCTATATAAACAGCTTCATGACGAATTAAAAACTACTAATATTTTCCTACGCAAGTTTACTATAATGTTGTTATACCTAATTGTATTTTGACAACAGCAAGTAAAAACAGCATACAGCAATTACAATTGCAAATATATTCGATTTATATGAAATCGATTCATGTTGCGAATATAAATTGCTTTGATGAATGTTGACTCATATCATGTCTAACACAAAAATGCATGTTTATAGGCAGAGATGGCTGTATGACCCTCTACGCATCGTAAGTGGGACTCGTCGATCTTCAATAACAATATTTTAGAAGGAAGTATTGCTTGCAGCTCACAAGTTAGTTCAGTCCACACTATAGGGCTTACCTACCATTTCTGTCTCACCCTGTCTCTTGTTCAGAAGTATATCAGTTAAATTATTCAGATCCTGCAGGATTGTTTTTCACTCTACGGAATCTCCACAAAATGCCGTCTTTACACCTCAGTTGCAGTTTCACCATTTGCTGGTCATTGCATGCAACATTACAGCAGTCCGTTTGCTCGCAGAAACGCGATTGTACTGGGCACGTCCAAACAGTTTTCAACCGATCGCATCCATGTCATTGCTGTGCAATGACGATTGCTATACTTATAATAAATACGTACTTTTGCGATAGAAAATTGACGCATGTTCGTGACATTTTTCCCGAAAATGTCAATTTCAACGTTGTAGAACTAACCAACTTTAACGCAGAACCTCAAGAAGCATATTCATAATAACATGGCGCATTTTCTATACAATGTATATTCAAAAGACCTTGACGACATAAAATCATAGAATATTTTGAACTGTTTTTGTCAGAATATTATTTAACCACTTTATATTTTCTTATACTCCTGTTATATCCTAAGATTTAAGTAATTATATGTTTCGGAATTTTCTCTCCAAGTTGTCCCAATGCGTTTTCCCCTGAGCAACGCCGGGTACAACGACACAACAAATCAGGTATGCACGAGACAGATAACCCGCCAGAATATCAAATGATAAACATGGAAATTCTATCTAGTGAGGTTTTTAAATACGTCTTTGCCTATTATGTTAGTTGACGTTATACACTATATTCAACTGTGTCAGTTGTGATCTGATGCAAATTGTGAAACACTGACCAACTAGAGCTTCTTCTTCGCAAGCGAAATATACATCGTAACTTACTGTCAACGGTATCAACAGTGTATAACGACACTGTGCAATCGATGGGTTTAAAAGAGCATATTATACAATGAAAGTGTAACGCTTTGATGTATGAACTGAGTTTAAGTCGATAGGAAAGACTAGGTGGCATACCAACAGCCGAGCGAGCTGTTAAGAGTGAGCTACGCTATATCCGCATCATTATAGCCATCTCTTAATCTGCCATAAGATGGCTTAAAAACACTCTCATACACCCGGACCTTAATTACTTGCGCAGTTGTAAAATATGGTTTGTATAGGTGTCGCCAAGCATTGTTTAATATACATGAAATGAGATGCATTAGTAAGGGTTGCAGGGTGCTGTCAGGTGCTAAGAGTTCAAGAAGTCAGAGTTGATAGATTGTTATCGACAAACCCTAAGTGCGAGAATCGGCATCAACAAAAATGCTGTCAACTAACACACATCTGATAACAAATACAATATTAATTATGCACACGTGACAACAATAGACTTATGTTAGTTTACTACTGTTCCATGATGATGATGATGATGATGATGATGATGATGATGATGATGATGATGATGATGATGATAATGATGATGATGATGATGATGATGATGATGATGATGATGATGATGATGATGATGATGATGATGATGGTGATGATATAGGTGATGGTGATAATGACGACCATGACGACGATGGTAATGATGATGACGATGATAACAATGATGATTCACAATCAACTATTATTCCCTGTTATCTTCCCTTTTCTATATGAGTTCTCTCTAATCTTCTCTATTCTCTCCCCTTCTTTTCTATATGCGTTCTCTCTAATCTTCTCTATTCTCTCCCCGTCTTTTCTATATGCGTTCTCTCTAATCTTCTCTATTCTCTCCCCGTCTTTTCTATATGCGTTCTCTCTAATCTTTTCTGTTCTCTTCCCTAATCACAAATATATAAACCGCTTAATAACGAATTAAAAACTACTAATATTTTCCTACGCAAGTTCACTATAATGTTGTTATACCTAATTGTATTTTGACAACAGCAATTAAAAACAGCAAACAGTGATTAACTGTCTCGTGTATCAATTGCAAATATATTCGATTTATATAAATTCGATTTATGTTGCGAATATAAATTGCTTTGATGAATGTTGACTCATATCATGTCTAACAGAAAAATGAATTTTTATAGGCAGAGATGGCCGTATGACCCTTCGCGCATCGTAAGTGGGACTCGTCGATCTTCAATAACAACATTCTATGGTTCTATGGTATTCTGAGGTTTTTAAATACGTCTTTGCACATTATGTTAGTTGACGTTATATACTATATTCAACTGTGTCAGTTGTGATCTGATGCTAATTGTGGAACACTGACCAACTAGAGCTTCTTCTTCGCAAGCGAAATCTACATCGTAACTTACTGTCAACGTATACGGGAGAGAAACCGTATAAGTGCGATCTATGTGATGCTGCCTTCTCAGAGCTGAGTAGTGTGAAGATACACATGAGAACCCACACGGCAGAGAAACCATATAAGTGCAATCTGTGTGATGCTACCTTTGCACAATCGGGTAATCTGAAGACACACATGAGAACTCACACGGGAGAGAAACCGTATAAGTGCGAACTCTGTGATGCTGCCTTCTCACAATCGGTTCATGTGAAGTCACACATGAGAACACACACGGGAGAAAAACCGTATAAGTGCGATCTGTGTGATGCTGCCTTCCCAGAGCTAAGGAATGTGAAGATACACATGAGAACTCACACGGGAGAGAAACCGTATAAGTGCAATCAGTGTGATGCTACCTTTGCACAATCGGGTAATCTGAAGACACACATGAGAAAACACACGGGAGAAAAACCATATACGTGCGATCTGTGTGATGCTGCCTTCTCAGAGCTGAGTAGCGTGAAGAAACACATGAGAACTCACACGGGAGAGAAACCGTATAAGTGCGATCTGTGTGATGCTACTTTCTCCTATCTGAGTAGTGTGAAGACACATATGAGAACTCACACGGGAGAGAAACCCTATAAGTGCGATCTGTGTGATGCTGCCTTCTCCTGTTCGAGTAATAGGAAGAAACACATAAGAACTCACACGTGAGTGAAACCATATAAGTGAGAACTGTGTGATGCTATCTTTTCACAATCGGGTCATCTAACGAGACGCGTGAGAATTCACGCGTAAGAGAAACCGTATAAGTGCGAACTGTGTGATGCTGCCTTCATACAATTGTGAGATCTCTCCTACTCTAGGGAGATGTCGTATAGATATAAGCAGAAAGTACACCTCGAACTGTCAGACTCACATGTATGATCAGCTTGGCTCTATGAACAAGCGAGCACACTGCACACATGTGAAGTGGAGCAGTGTGGATTACCAACGAAGGCAAATTATGCAACTAAACTGTTGCAACTTCTCCCCGAGTGGAAACTAAAGTAGAATCATGATTGTGTTTTAATTAGTTCTTAAGTTACCCAATCTGAGAGCATTGGACAAATCTGTATATTTAGTATAAAATGCGGCTAATACCATTTGTGAATATCCATGTGTTTGAACACTTATCTAATAAAACAACGTATAATATAGTTTTGAATTTTTTGTTTTGCTATTTTAATGCTTGTCAACGAGAGTGAAGGATACAAAGGGAAGTAGGTTGAGAGATAAAGCAATAAAAACGGGAACGTATTTTGGGATGCTAATTCTATTGACGACGGGGAAGGGGAGAGTCAGCGTAAACGAGATAGAGAAATGTGAGGAACGAGCAAAGTGCATTTTTATGGGTTAACTGTAAGTGAGAGAAAGAACGTGCCATAGTTACCTATTGGCGTTTTATTAATATCAAAATATATGCGTGTGAGCATTTACACATAGCTAACATTCATATACCGGATAACTTCTAACGCAGACGTATTCATTCACGTATGTCGTACAAATTCAATAGCACATCTACTATATTACATGATTTTAGTCGTGAGCAAATACACGCGCTCGTCGCTCAGCTAAACATCATAGAGGAGAATGTAAGCGACCAGGTAGTTTCACTCTCTTACTGCTCACTATATACAAACCATGATTCGTTTCTAGGCTGTATGTGCATGCGTGCGTGTGTAGGTTCGTGTTTGTTCGTGCGCACTCGTGCGAGCGTCCACTTTCTGGTTACCTAATTACCTTTACGCATGTCTTTCATGTGTGTGTGTGTGTGTGTGTGTGTGTGTGTGTGTGTGTGTG
>NW_014578104.1:98228-101299 GCF_000485595.1 Priapulus caudatus
AATATAATAAATAAACTAAATAAATGAACGATAATAACTCGGAAATTAAATACCGTATATGGCGGGCGCTCTTACGAAATTGCAAAACGCTAACCTCAAATAAACAACAACAACAACAACAACAAATAAATAAATAAATAAATAAATAACAACCACAAATAACGACAGATGCCTAGATGTGATTCATGTCGACTTCTCACAGATGTAATATGATGATACATATTTCCCAGCATCATTTCTCTGATAACTGGTCGTTGCATACATGTAGATTTCTAAATCATTATTAGTAGGTTCTCCAGGAAGCCACGGGATAGGTGCACACATGTCTACCTGTCTTCCCGTAGCAGCCCACACCCACGGCGTGTCCGCTGCGATGTGGTTGCCACCGGTCCACCAGTTTCGGGGATGTTGACGCGTCAAGAAATTGATTTCTCCCTGTGATTCCAGACTGACGTGGTCGGCTCCCATGCTGATGCAGTGGTCACGTGCCTCTAGCCAAGTCTTCGTGTTGAGTGTCTCAATGTAGTAACAATTTCCACGGAATTCTATGAAATCTGCAGGGCATTCTCCGCTGTTTACTGAAACATGGTTACCGATGTTAGTGATTGCTCAGGGAGTAAGTGTACGGGAGTGATTGTCCCCGGATGGCGGTAATTGATGGGGAGGAATTCTCCGGGGTGTAATTGTCTGGGTGTAATTGTCCGGGTTTAATTTTCCGGGTCTAATTATCCGGGTCTAATTGCCCGGGTCTAATTATCCGGGTCTAATTGGCTGGGTCTAATTGTCCGGAGGTAACCGATACCGTTATTTAGAATCAAAGCAGCAAAAATGGCAAATAAATATAAAATAAAATAAAAACTACAAACGCAGTTTAATAGTTTATAATTTATAGAGATGAAATCAAACAATTTAATTCCTTCCTTTAATTCCTTAAAACCTTTTAATTCATGAGACCGTTCACTAACACACCTAAAAATAATTACAGCGCAATTAAAATATGATTACTAACCTTTCGTATAGAAGTCGTAGTTGTTCTCGGTGACAACTGCAGCGCCGACGTCAGTTTCTGCGTAGGCGCTCAACTCACAGTGTTTTTGGGTTGCCGCGGTGTTCTCTATGTTATAACCGGTGCAGCCCGGGGTGCGGACGCAAAAGAATGCACACTGAGACATCCTGCTGACCATCATCGTCTGAAGAAGACAACCTCTCACAGCTTGTCCCTTTAATTGGAGTTGATATCTTGCCGCGTTTGTACAGCTTGTCGTGCATAATAAAATAATAAACGCGACGCAAGTAACGTGAGATTTTAACTCACTGATGATCTTTAAATCACGCAGTAAGAGCATACTCCTGAAGCTACCGGTCATTGTGCGCATATTACAAATGTTGACGCCTGTTTTTGTTGATTTTCCTGTGATAGTATGGATGAGCTCGTTAGATATCCGTCAGGAGAGAGGCAGAGATGACCGCCTGTGAAATGTCAGCAACAAGCGGTCCTACACTGTGCTGCTGATCCAACTCTCTGTGATCATGTGCGCATGCGTGGGGTTTATTGATCGAACTCTGCGTGATCATGTGCGCATGCGTGGAGTTGATTGATATACCCTCTACACAACAGCTTTCCCACGATGTCATTATTGTAACAATGGACAAAATCACAGAATTAGACACACCGATTTTACACATATAGACAAGGACAGAACTAACAAATATAGCATCCGCCATAAATCTATGATTAATTCCCAGATGCTCAGACTTAACGACGTAAATCTTAGATGAAATCATGGAATACGAACTGTGCCTTATGTTTATACTGAATGAGCGAGACACTATAGAAGGCACACAGCAGTAGCCTTCCCCCTCTTGTTCTACTTGTTCAATTTGCACTATTTCGTCTATGGAACAGGTCTTCTCATCTATTGCGGTAATGTACAGCACATTGGAGTGCACGAACGCACGCACGCGCGTGTACGTGCTCACACACGCACGCACGCACGCACGCACGCACGTGTACGTGCACACGCACGCACGCACGTACGTGTACGTTCATACGCTCGCACGCACGCACGCACGTGTACGTGCACACGCACGCACGCACACACGTGTACATGCACACGCACGCTCGCACGCACGTGTACGTGCACACGCAGGCACGCACGCACGCACGTGTACGTGCACACGTACCCACGCACGAACGTGTACGTGCACACGAACGCACGCACGAACGTGTACGTGCACACGCACGCACGCAACCACGCGAACGTGCACACGCGAATACTGTAGCATTACAACGACACAACTAACTACTACTCAATTTCAATAAGCTTTACATATTGGACTCACGGGAGATAATACACATGAAAAACATTATTATTATTATACGGTGCTTATACATTGATTGGGTGGTTGTTTTTATATTAAATAAACATGCGATTCATCGGTAACTCGAAGCGTCCAATCATGGCAGATATGATCACGGAAACGCGACAATTATAGGTGATCATAAAGTACATTGACTAGAAATAAGTTAAGCACAAAAAGAACACGAATGTTGCTATTAGGTATATAAGGATTGCGATAAAGGGAGATGCCGATACGAAAAAAAAACACGAGTACATGCAATTAAAGTACTACAATAATAACCGGATAATAAGATATTTTAACCAAGTAAACGTAAGAGGTACGGAGCATTTAATTGCAACAATACCAAGGGATTTTAACTGGCAAACCCACAAACAGCATTAATTTAAATACTGCAATAATATGATATTTTAGCTGGCAAAACTACATCTAAGTTAAGTACTATGGGGGTTTACCTTTAAAGGCTCACGATGCTCATCCAAACGCTAATTTCTCCAGTACTAGACTAGCAAATACTTCGTGTTATGGATAATCACACTACCTTATGACAAAATAAACTCTAGTTCCTCCCATTTCACTGCGCGTTGTCTTATAAAAGGTATTTTGAAAATACCTCCAATGTTGTTGAAATTCTCCGATGTTGTTGACAGTTTCCCCAATCCCCAAGCAACTGCAGCGGTAAGGGCGCAGCAAAGATAAAAACATGTGAC
>NW_014578104.1:101309-107975 GCF_000485595.1 Priapulus caudatus
GTCACATGTTTTTATCTTTGCTGCGCCCTTACCGCTGCAGTTGCTTGGGGATTGGGGAAACTGTCAACAACATCGGAGAATTTCAACAACATTGGAGGTATTTTCAAAATACCTTTTATAAGACAACGCGCAGTGAAATGGGAGGAACTAGAGTTTATTTTGCCATAAGGTAGTATGATTATGCATGACACGAAGTATTTGCTAGTCTAGTACTGAAGAAATTAGCATTGGATGCGCATTGTGAGCCTTTAAGTATAGAAACAGTAGTGAATAAAAACAAACCACAAGTAATATTTAACATGATGTGAACCAGATACATTTTGGGGTTTACTTGTAAATAAATGTTAACAAATGGAAGGGGCAAACACGCTACCTCTCAGCACACGCACGTAATCTGGCTGGCTTGATTAGGTGCGTCGTGGGTTCTCACGAACTGCGCGCGATAGGCTGTAACCCGGGGGTGCATTCATTCTGCGGCGCGTCTACGACTACAGGCGTCACTGTTGGTTCGTGCCTGCGCACAACTAGTATGCGTTGCCACAGGCACTTGAAGCGTTTCAATAAAATATAATGCTAACTAAATACGAAATCTATTTACTACCAAATTCTTAATGTTTCTATACTCTCTTTTACCTATTATTGCCGACAGTTTCTTGTAAATTCCGTCCAAATCCTACGTGCAACCATATACGCGGCCGGCGGCCATTGCTCTCGCGGCTCACTGTTGCACGCTTACGCTTATATATATATAGTGTAAGTAAGACATTTCGGCTAAAAACTCCAGAGGTGTAGAGTTTCCGAGTCGTATGTAACCGTTAGGGACGTAACGCCTTTAAGACGATTCGATTCTATTATTACACACAGAGGGCGCGGCCAACGTCCCGTTAAATTCTGTCATATCGCGCCATTTGCACGTTATTCATTGCTCGGACTTTTGTGCATATCTGCTAAGGTTAGTAGATAACTGACTGTACTATTGAGACATTTCGTTCGTTTTATCTTTATTCCTATGCACTTGTATTATCACGATCTTGCTTATTCTACGTGTTATTTGTCAATTGTGCAACCGTAAATATGTAGCCTCATTGGCGTGTCTAGGCCATAGCTTGATTGTTTCTTTCATTATTTGTTGTAGCATGCCGCTTGCATTCCTTACTTCAATAAACAACAAAACTGGAATGAGTCTTTCTTCATGCAAGCGGCACGCGTAGATGTGCACAACACCGTACCAGCCTGACGTGTACATCAAGCCATCATAATGGTTGTCATTGATTGCCCTATCGACGCTTGTGAGTACAAGACCCCCGATGCATCGGAGGCCGTCGCAGTTGCCTCCCTTCAGGTTTATGCCATCTCACACCAGTCTGGAGGTGCCCGTTCCCAGGGCCCCAAGATGGAGCGCCCCCGTATCGATATGGGGGTTGAGACTGAATTATGGAACACATTTATACGCCGTTGGGAGACATTTCGAATTGGCTCGGGCATTGATAACATAGCGGCCCCAAGACAGTTACTGCAATGTGCCCGTGAGTCTCTCTGTGACGTCGTTCTTAAGACAGACTCCATTATCCCTGAGAAGAACACACAGGAGGTCCTCAATGTGATGCGCGCCCATGCAGTCATTTCCGTAGCGACAGGTGTGCTTCCCACAGAGCTAGTCCAGATGCAGCAAGGACCTGACGAACTATTCCGTAACTTTGCTGCACGGGTTCGAGGCAAAGCAGAGACCTGCGGCTTCCGGTCAAAGGCTACCTGTCGGTGTAGCGAAATCGTCGTGTGCGACTATACAGATGAGACTATTCGTGATGTTCTGCTAGCTGGGATCGCTGATATCGACATTCGTCGTGATGCTCTTGGTGCCGATGATATTCAACAGAAATCAATCAATGATGTTATTGCCCTTGTTGAGAATAAGGAGAAAGCTCGTAATGCCCTCCCATCAGCATCTGCATCCGTCCCCTCGCTATCATCAGTGTCCACCTTCAAGAAGCTCTACGCTGCGCAGGAATACCACCCTGCAAGCACTGGGAAGCAGCTACCAGCGTTCGCCGACAGGTCCCGAACAGGGGAATGTCCTGACTGTGGCAAGTCCTACCGTCTATTCAAAGAATCTGCTAGAGGGTGGAACACGAAGCCGCACAGGCAGTGTCTTGATTGTTTCCGTGATCGTCGCCGTAGGCCACACAGGAAAGATCGTGCGCTGCCACCTCCTACCGGGATGAACGCGCTCCTGGACACCCACTCCCCAGTTGTGGCGCAACTTACATCTCACACGACCTCATTTCCTCGGGCTAATGGTGGTACCCGACGCCGACGTAAGCGCCAGTGTCACGCACAGGTCCCTTTGGAGCACCGTATCTTCAGCGCTGGAGAATGGCGGCGCGCTCGACTTACGCAGCATCCTAGAGTGAACATCAGCGTGGCCAAGCGCCGGGCGGCAGAGATGTATCCACCACCACCATGGTATATGTCAGCAAGGATGTACGTGACTTTTTCCTCTCATTTGACACTATGGTTGATTTGGAGATCATTGGTAAGACGTTCCCCACCATTGGTAGTGCACGAAGTGAGGCTTCTGTGCATACTACGAGCATATCTGCACCACTCACTGACAGTGGTACATCTGAGCACCCCATGGACTGCTCTTGCCCACCGCGCAAGGAGGCCCCACCCAGACCCCAAGCGCTACCATTCCCCTGCACCGCAGAGAACAATGAGAAAATGAAGGAGTGGCTGGTGACATACTTTGAAGCGTCTACATTCAACACGTGCCCTCACCGCCCACTGCCGGCCATGGCAGGACCACCGGTTGAGATCCACATCGACCCCAATGCCAAACCACGTGCCTGCCACACCGCTGCGTCCATACCATTGCACTGGCAACAGAAAGTATATGAGGACCTGTTGCGAGATGAGGCACTTGAGGTCATCGAGAGAGTGCCGTATGGTGAGCCGGTAACGTGGTGTCACCGGATGGTGGTCACCCGTAAGCACGACGGGTCTCCACGTCGTACAGTTGACCTCTCTCCACTCAACAAGTTTTGCAAGAGAGAGACCCATGCTCAGGAGTCACCGTTCCATCTTGCTAGGCGGGTGCCTGGCCACACGTGGAAAACGGTAACAGATGCCTGGAATGGTTACCACTCGGTGCCCCTCCGCCAAGAAGACCGTCACCTTACGACGTTTATTACCCCTTTCGGCCGCTGGCGCTACGCCAGAGCACCGCAGGGGTTCCTGTCTTCTGGCGATGGGTACAATCGTCGCCTTGATGCCATACTGTCGAACTTCGAGCGCAAGGAACGATGCGTAGATGACACCGTCTACTATGATGATGATCTAGAAAGTCACTGGTGGCGAACCATCGACATTCTGCGGACCCTAGGCGCTAATGGCGTTGTTCTTAACCCACAGAAGTTCCAGTTTGCTCACAGAGAAGTAGACTTCGCTGGATTTCACATCTCCGAGAGCACCATCGAACCTCTGGCCAAGTACCTGGACGCTATCCGTCAGTTCCCTACTCCTGCCTCGATCACAGACATGCGCAGTTGGTTTGGGCTTGTCAATCAGGTCACTAATTATGCCCAGCTCCGGGACACCATGGCGCCATTCAAGCCCCTTCTGAGCCCCAAGCAGAAGTTTTGCTGGACCACAGAGCTTGATGAGGCATTCCATGAGTCAAAGAAGGCGATTGTTGACGCCATACGCCAAGGAGTCGAAATCTTCGATACTACAAGACCCACATGCCTTCGCCCAGACTGGTCCGGTCAAGGCATGGGATACTTTCTACTGCAGAAACACTGCTCCTGCACCTCTGACATGCCCGATTGCTGCGATGGTGGTTGGAGAATCACGCTGGCAGGTTCACGCTTCCTCACATCGTGTGAACAGAGATATGCCCCTATTGAGGGAGAGGCCTCCGCCGTCGCGTGGGGACTTGAACAGACTCGGTACTTCACACAAGGGTGTGATGACTTGCTCGTGGTGACCGATCACAAACCGCTAGTCAAAGTGCTTGGGGATCGTACACTTGATGAGATCGCAAACCCACGGCTATTCCGCCTGAAACAAAGGACTCTGCCTTGGCATTTCAGAATTGCACACCTTCCTGGAAGGACCAACTTTGCGGCCGACGCCACATCCCGCCACCCATCTCCCTCTACTCCTGCAACTGACACTGACGAATCAGCTATCATGGCATCTATTCGACGTCAAGCCGAAGAGGTGTCAGCTATCACATGGAATAGGGTCGCCTTGGAGACAGACTCCGATGCAGCCATGTCCCAGCTACGGGACGCGATCCAGTCAGGGATCGAGGACAGTGACCGTCAGCGTCCGAGCATCGCACCCTTTTGGCAATATCGTGCCAGCCTCTACGTGACGGATGGTGTCGTGATGTATGAGGACCGCGTCGTTATCCCTCCAGCACTGAGGCAGGAGGTGCTGGAAAGCCTTCATGCAGCACACCAGGGTGTCTCATCCATGGAACTCCGGGCAGAGGTCGCGGTCAAGTCAGCCAAGCGTCTACTCCGATGCAATATCGGGCCGACAGGCTCACTGGACAATGACAGGTTGCTACGTGGTATCTTGCAACTGCGTAACACACCGGACCCGGACTGCGGTATCTCGCCAGCTCAGATAATCTTCGGCAAACAACTGCGAGACTCCCTTTCTTTCATCAACCGGTTAGAGAAGTTTTCTAATCAGTCGATCCGCCCAGAATGGCGGGAGGCCTGGCAGGCCAAAGAGGTTGCGTTGCGCACTCGTTTCGTGAAGACATCAAAATGCCTGAACGAACACGTCAAGCCGTTGCCACCACTAAGAGTGGGCAATCGGTGCTTTGCCCAGAACCAGAGAGGTAATTATCCCAGGCGCTGGGATAGGTCAGGGACAATTGTTGAGGTACTGAACAATGACCAGTACTTAGTGAATATCGATGATTCTCTAAACGCCTGACTGCACGCAACAGGAAGTTTCTTCGGGGGTTCGTTCCTGCAAGTGCCCATATCGACGACAGAGGACAGTCACAGCGGGCAGCCCCTGAGTCGCATGGGCCGCCATTACTTCACGAAGGCGAGATCCGTGAACCAAGCCCAACTTCCGGACCTTGCTGCCAGCCAGTCGCGATATATCCTCCCACACAGACGGCTTCTGAGATGCCGGAGGCCACTAGCCCGTTGACGTACGAGCCCACCCAGCCTCGCCCACCGGATGCGATCCCGTCCGATGACAGGACCGTGCCGTCTGCACCGGCGCCATTACTGCGCCCACGTAGAACGATCCACCCACCTGCTCGGTACGAACCAGAATCCGGGACTTGGAAACTAGTTGACAATTCGTGACTTAACTTTTCGAACTGAGGGGGGATGTAGAGTTTCCGAGTCGTACGTAACCGTTAGGGACGTAACGCCTTTAAGACGATTCGATTCTATTATTACACACAGAGGGCGCGGCCAACGTCCCGTTGAGTTCTGTCATACCGCGCCATTTGCACGTAATTCATCGCTCGGACTTTTGTGCATATTTACGGTTAGTAGATAACTGACTGTACTATTGAGACGTTTCGTTCGTTTTATCTTTATTCCTATGCACTTGTATTATCACGATCTTGCTTATTCTACGTGTTATTTGTCAATTGTGCAACCGTAAAGCTGTAGCCTCATTCGCGTGTCTAGGCCATAGCTTGATTGTTTCTTTCATTATTTGTTGTAGCATGCCGCTTGCATTCCTTACTTCAGTAAACAACAAAACTGGAATGAGTCTTTCTTCAAGAGGGGGTGAATGGCTGGGCGTGAAACGTGTCGACGATGATTCCGTATCCTGCCTCTCAACTTTGGAAGAAAATGTAACCTCCGAAAATATGATTTTGCGAGGGAAACCTTGAAAATCTGTACACAATCTATAAATAGAACGAGGGATATCTGTTGTCCATCTCCAACGTGTTAATCATGTTCTGTAACCATACCGATCCAGTGGCCAAATGCATAAAGCATCGGACTCCAAAACCATTGATTCTGGATTCGAATCCCATCTCGGGAAATTCTGTTTCTTTACTTTTGGACTGTTTAGTATGTACTTCTGCCGCTTCACCGTTAATTTCAAAATTTAAATTTTTTTACTACATTTACACGTTTAGTAAAAATCCAGTTTAAACTATCGCACATGATAATAATAGCGAAAACAGACGGGAACACTTGTAGAAGACGCAAACAGACAGACGGAAGCCTATGTAGGTTACAGATAAAATATTTTTATATAATTTTATTTTATAATTTATAATTTTTTACTTTTTTATTTTAATGTCTTTTATCTTTTGATTTCTTATTATTTTTTATTGTTATGGGATGGCATGGCATGGCATGGGATGAAATGCGGTGTGATGGGATGGGATGGGTTGGGATAGCATGGCATGGCATGGCATGGCATCGGATGTCATTGGATGGCATGGGATGCGATGAGATGGGATGGGATGGGATATAGGATGGAATGCGGTGCGATGGGATGGGATGGGATGGCATGGTATGCGATGGATGGATGCATGGATAGATAGATTATTTTTTGAGGTATTTTCTTTTCAACCAGGCGGTCATTAACTGAGTAACGCCACTGATTTCCCCGTGTAACGCCGCGTATCCCGCTAGTATACACACACATATATATATATATATA
>NW_014578105.1:0-518 GCF_000485595.1 Priapulus caudatus
GTTGAAATCACCTAACTTCAACGATAAACCAGTAACTGAGCAGCTTGGGAAAAATCAGTCGAAACAACAGCATTATTATGATCATGGTGCCAGAGCACTGCCTCCAATTGCTGTTGGAGAGACAGTGAGAATGCACGATGGAAAACTCTGGAGACCAGCTGTTGTGAGGGAGAAGTCAGCAGAGCCGAGATCATTCATAGTCGAGCGAAATGGTCGGCAATACAGGAGAAACCGGAAGCATCTGTTGAAAACAGGTGAATCAGCGGTGGTCGTGCCGGAGGTTCTGGATGTTCCAGTTGGTCGAGAGACAGATGAAGGTAGAGACCGTGCTATAGTATGTGATCCGAGGGAGAGTCGCCAACCTACATGTGCTGGTCCAGTAAGCAGTGCTGTGACTCATAGATCGGAAGCAGCGCCAGTTGTGTCTACTCGTTCTGGGAGAGTAATCAACCCACCGAGTAGATTTAAGGATATGCCTAAGTCGATCAGTATGTGACAGCTATCAGGAAGGATGCTAG
>NW_014578105.1:1124-10555 GCF_000485595.1 Priapulus caudatus
TTAGTTGAAGAGTCCTGTAGGAATTAGCACAGAGAGAGTTGGAATTGAGTTTAAAGTATAGTTCATACTTGGAAGGGAGATGTGGCGATATGTACAGTATTGATATACGAGCGCCACCTATGGACGAGTGTTGTACGAAACCTTAATAAATCAGTTGTTGTTACACGCCCGCCATCTTACACGACCGGTTTCTGGAAACGGGTGCAAACCGGCCTAAATCCGCGCCTGATTTCTATGTTCTCTTTCCCTCTATCCCCCTCCATACTGTTACCTCTAGCCTGCATTCTGTTCCTCTCCAATGGGTGTTCTTCTTCCCTATGTTCAAAGCGACAATTCCTTCCATAAGGGCATGACTCTCCCCTCTCTACATACCTACATCTTTCCTGGTCACCTCTCATCATTGGCCTTCCTTGTTGACTTTGTTGACTCATTTATCCTTCTTTTGTCATTCTGGCCATGGCTAAATTTGCATCTGTACCCAAATTTACAGGGGATACCCTTCTCAAAATTCCAGCACATTCTTGGATTGTTGTTCCCATCATGAGGTGCTTCTTCCCTTCTACGTACGGGAGAGCCTTGATGTACACCATCCCGCCATTGTATTAGTGATGTGCACCATGTATTTATCTTCTTCTCTAGTCTATCATATATTTTGTCCTCTATCTCTTTATAGTCCTCTACTGCTACTATCCCTTCTTTTATGGTTTCATGGGTCGGAACCTTTTCTAACTCAATCGTCAAGCGTTGATGTGTAATTAATTATAACAATTAAATTAGGTATCTGGTAACAAATACGTGTGGGTATAGACGATTTGTTCTACAGTAAGTATGCTTACAGTTTAAAGGCCAAGACACACTGCAGCGAAAACGACCGACCGTAACGACAAACGACTTTTCAGAAAATTAGAAACTATTGTTTCCTGAGCCATTGCACACTGACGTGACGACGACCGACGACAACCTCGACGACAAAAATAATTAGGAACGTTTCTATTTTCCAGCGACTTTCGCCGGCGACACTTTACAAATGGCCAATCACAGCCGTTTCCATCGGCACGTGACATCGCCATTCTGTCATAAAATTATAAACCAATGCTAGCCAGGAAGTAGACTGGTCCCCAGCGCTAAACTCGCACCGCCTGTCAGAAATAGTGGGGCCGCGAACCCATCTTGGCATCTAACCAAAACGTGCAAGGCTACGGTCAGCCATCAGACGTGATTATTGTGTACGTTCGTATAATATGCTGCGTATATATTACTTTATTATATTATCGTTATACATAGAGCGTTTTTACAGCAATTTATTTAAAAGCAGCAGCAGGAGTTTTTTGCCGTTTGCTCATGTGTGCCACTGCCACTGGCACTGGCACTGTGGTTAGTGCTGGGTGAACTTTGTCGTTACGGTCGGTCGTTGTCGCTGCAGTGTGGCTGCGCCAGTCGCCGCAACTGTTGTCGTTTGTCGTTACGGTCGGTCGTTGTCGCTGCAGTGTGGCTGCGCCAGTCGCCGCAACTGTTGTCGTTTGTCATTACGGTCGGTCGTTGTCGCTGCAGTGTGGTACGGTGGGACAATGCAGGGAACGCAGCGACATATCGTATAGTACCCCAAGGTACTTTCCGATATATCAAACCGTATGCAGGGTACCCTCCGATATGGCTATAAAGTACCAAAGGTCATTTTATTATGAAGTAATTCAGATGTAGAGTTACACGGAAGTATTTTTCTAAGCATATTTACAATGTTCATTGCATAACAAACTAACAGTGGAAATGTGCATGTTTGACCTTTTTATCTTTACATACAAAATCTTTTAACATTATCATAAATATTTGAGATTAATCTAAATTTATAAAACCAGCAACCTAACGCAAGTTCATTCATCCTTTTTAACAACCACCGTGTACATGTGCAATTCACAGCCAAGGCGTTTATGGACAGTATCAGTAGTACTTTCCTGAAAGTGCAAAACAACAAAGTGCATCTTAGATCAGCAGCTGAGTAAATCCGTTCCTAAATAACTCTTTAACAATGCTAAATGAGTTCGACAATACATTAGTAATGGACCACAGAAGAACTATCAGCATCAATACACAATAGATAACTTCTGGAACTTGGTAAACTTCCCTCCATCGGAGAGGAAGGGGAGAGACATCCACAAGTGTTAATTGCTGGGAAATAATCTTCCTTTGTCGCCTTACTCTTAGCTACTGTTTGTGCCTCTCCTTCTGATGAGGGTGCCTCTAGAACATACCCACCAAATGCCGACACCTGTGTGGTCTTACACGCACAGTATAATAATGGTATAGCATCAAGACTGAAGATAACGATGCTCTTGTTGAATGGATACTTGATGGTAGTATATAGACGTGATTACTTACAAGTACTGTCTAACGAGGAAATTTCTTAAAAACGTGTGGTTGCACGGCACTCATATGGTGAAACATGAGGTAACAATACAAACTTTTATGTACATAAAAATCTGCCGTTTCAACACCTACCTATTTTTTTACAGAAACGACTATATGAATGCGATGTATTGCAATGAAAACACGAATGGATGTCAGGCATGTGTCATGTGATATTATGTCTTAGAATTATACCCTATATGCACAGGTAATTTATGCTATATACATGTTACACATCCACATAATCCATTTGATTACAATCTACAATCTTTACGGGATGTTTTTTTTTCATGCAAAAAGAAACAGTTCATGAGTTCTACTTAGGTTACCTAGTGCCTTTGGGGCCAAGCTTTGCTTGAATTCCTCTAGTTAAAAGATCAGGTGGATGGGAAGGTTCTGATAATTAATTTACTGAAATAGCTGAGAGGACTGAAAAGACAGTGATTTTCCACACGTGCATGAAATCGCTACCTCTCCCAGTGGCTAACGTGTCCAACCTCTACCACGACACCTCACTACTACGTCTGCTCCCTAATATGTAAACTTTTCAAATGCTGCTACGTTAAAGCCGCACAATGCGCATCCAAACGCTAATTTCTCCAGTACTAGACTAGCAAATACTTCGTGTCATGCATAATCACACTACCTTATGACAAAATAAACTATAGTTCCTCCCATTTGACTGCGCGTTCCCAACAAGAAAGAGGTGCGAAATCAGGTAATCAGGCGCCAACGCTAAATTGTTTCAAACAACATAACATCGAAGTGGTGACGTGACGTCACATGTTTTTATCTTTGCTGCGCCCGTACCGCTGTACCGCGGCACCGCTGCACGGTTGCTTGGAGATTGGTGAAACTGTCAACAACATCGGAGGTATTTTCAAAATACCTTTTATAAGACAACGCGCAGTGAAATGGGAGGAACTAGAGTTTATTTTGCCATAAGGTAGTATGATTATGCATGACACGAAGTATTTGCTAGTCTAGTACTGAAGAAATTAGCGTTTGGATGCGCATTGTGCGGCTTTAAGGATGTGGCATTTATTAGGTTACCAGACCTAACCTGGACATGGTCACACCATAATAATCCAATGTAACACTCCTGCTCCGCACGTATTACAAACACTAGAATCAGCAACGACCACAAATACGTTGCAAAACAAACTACATATGCCTTGCAGAAAGCAGAATGAATACTGAGATGTAAAAATATCTTGAAAACAAATATGTATAGCAAAGAAACTGAACAGCTGAAATTTAGATTGTGCGGCGCAAACATACGACTGTTCGGAGTGTACAAAATGCTTCCACATAGTACTCTCAGTAATGTAACAGACTTAGTTCTAGGATTGTAGCCATTATGCCCAAATAAATCGATATATGCCCTCTATACAGCTATAACATCACTGGACAAAACACGTGGTTTTTGTACATTTTTCTTCCCATAATTACAACACTTTCTTATGGCTATGGGCATTTATGCATAAATACTACTATACAAGAATTCATAAACTTTACTGCATGCAGGCGAAAGCATACTGATAAAATGCTCCTCCAAACCAAACAAACTATCGGTATATGTGCCATAGTGATGCTAACATGCCGTATTCGACCACGTATAACTCGATTTAGCATGAAGCTCTATGTTCACAGGGTGCAGTAGAAGACAGTTCAGCATTAACATGTATCACATCTCCACAACTTTGAACTCACTTGTGATATATCATGCCTCAACTTAACGTGGGTTCACCGATGGTAGATCTAGAGTTACGATGAAAACTTCATTCATACAGATGCTTGACAACGTTGACGTGTGAATTACCAATAGACCAATCTGTTGTCAACTTCAAACGTATAAGAACATACAATGTGCCAGATTAAATGTGCGTATATGGTAGTGGAATTCAATACTCGGACTAATGACGACCGATTTGACTGTCAGTCACACTGACTGTCCACTGTAGTGCTACTGGAGCCAATCAGCCCTGCTATGATGTGGTTGTGGTTGTACAGAACCGCTGCTTTCTCAGCCGGTTCAACTCGATTAGGCTCTATAACGAGAGTGGACTAACTGGCTTTTCGCCCCACTCACACCCGTGTCACCTGCTCCCGTGCAAAAGCAAGCTGCTATTTATTTTTTCCTTTCTGCTGGGCACCACCACGAGGTGGCGTCACAGGTCGTCCTGAGTTCAGACCGCCATACGGGAATTTCTTCTTATCAGCAGGCTTCAGAATCTGAAATTATTGATACGACATCATCTTCGTAAGGGTCGTACTGCTTGCATGTCAACGCAGCTGACCCCTGCTGACCAGCTCACAAATACACGTACCAGATCTGTTTTACGACAACAGTTAAATGTGCTCGGTTACTTTATCGACAATGATACAAATACAAATAGGAACCAGGAGATGTAGTGATGAGGTCAGCCAGCAATTACAGTGCGGGAGGTTGTAGAAAATAGTAACCGTGATTTCAGTAACAGTAAATTGTTACCAGTAACAGTATACAGCAACCACATTGAGCTGGAAACCGATCTATAATCCTACGGGTCGTTGGTCCTACGCTTACGCTTGCGCTTGCAAATATATGCTCAACAACCACTATCCCGATTTTGACGATTTTTGTTTACTATACAGGCGGGATACCCAGGATTGAAATCTGGTATCCAAGTCAAGAATCTACTATCCCGCGGATATCGGGATACCGCTAATTTCGACCCCTGCTTAGCTACTGTTTGTGCCTCTCCTTCTGATGAGGGTGCCTCTGGAACATACCCACCAAATGCCGACACCTGTGTGGTCTTACACGCACAGTATAATAATGGTATAGCATCCAGATGAGACGGGATACCAGAGAAGTGTTGCCGAAAGGAGGTGTTGATCCTAACCACTCAGCGCGGATCTTGCACGCGACAGCGGGAACGTCCTACGACAGTATGCAGCGCTGGCAGCTATGGATCCGTGCGCCGAATGCATAGGCCGGCGCACGGATCCATAGCTGCCAGCGAACAGTCCGGAATTTTAGCGGGGGACACAGAGGGCAGAGATTTGGGACGTGGGAGGAATTCGCGACTTAGATGGGGGGTCGTACAGATGGGAGGCGACAGCGAAGCTTTTGATTTCGCGGCGGTTGCATTTCCGTGTGGTGTTAGGAGTTTTCACTATAAGTTCCAAACATAAAAAGTTGCAAACATAATAAAAATCGGACCATTATTTAAGGCCATGAGAATTGAGGTATGAGTTTACCGTCCGAGATATTTTGAAAAGTTAGGAGGCTTTTTTTCATTTTTCATTTTTCATTATTTCCAACTGTACCATTATTACCATTTCCAACTGTAATATCCGCACGATTCCGGATCGATTACTGTCTGTATGACAGACAGTACAGTTACCAGATTATGTTACTGTCATACAAAGTCACAGTTACCATTTTATGCTATTGTCATACAAACTCCGTTACCATATTAAGTGGTATGTGGTAACTGTGACTTTGTAAGACAGTAACATAATATCAGAAGTAGATAATAGGGTTTCACTATAGGGATTCCCTATTATCTACGTCCGATAATATGGTAGATGTGTTTGTATGACAGTAACATAATATGGTAGATGTGTTTGTATGACAGTAACATAATATAGTGGATGTGTTTGTATGACAGTAACATAATACAGTGACTGTGAGTTTGTATCACAGTAACATAATATAGTTACGATGCTGCTCTCCAGATTTCAGTAAATATAAACACCAAGTTTTATATATAATCGCAGCAATATCGGCAATGGTTACTATTTAACATAACTGTGAATTTGTACAATAGTAACATAATATGGTTACTGTGTTGTTTACTAGATTTCAAAACAAAACAATATATTATGTTGCCTTTAAACATTACTATATCAATTTTTGCACTGAATATGCAAATTTTCTTATCAACCAGTCCACAACAATAATATTTATATCAAATTTCAGAAAAATCGTGATGCAGTTACCATTTCATGTTACTCATAATAATTTATGGTTCTTCGTTACCATATTCTACAACATCCCGCACTGAATTATGTATCCTAGGAATCCTAAGACTGCAGCCAAGGTAGAGTGAGTGTTTGCCACAGGATACGACTCTGCGACAGAACATCAACGTCTAAATAGATCAGCGTACCTGAAATGAGCACATGAGTGTGTCGTCGACGGTCATCATGGCACCCGCATTGTCAAACTCCCCGCAGTAGTTGGGAGCTGAGAAGAGCGTAACTAGCTGCCTCTTGGCAAAGAACTCATAGCCATCTTCCACCACCTGCAAAAATACACATACACAAATAGATTCAGTTGACTATGTCAGAAAGGATGACCAAGGCCACCACCTTTGCAAGGAATCTTTCTGAGTTTCACCCGATCTCCCCTGATGCTCCTTGAATATTTCATCTGTTTCAGCCAAAATAACTCATCTGATTTTTGATGTTCTATGCATATCTCACTTGTTGCTCCCTGCATATTTTGCATGATACTCTCTGCATCTGGTCTGTTGTCTCTGTATATCTCATCTGTTGTTCCCTGCATATCTTACATAATACTCCCCACAAGTCTCACCAGCAATATCTGGCATATCTCCTGTTCCTCCCTGCACACACCTCATATAATATTCCCTGCATATCTCACATGATGCATTGTGCGCACCTCACCTGATGTGCTCTGCATATCTCAATCGATACGCTCTGCACGCCTCACCCGATACTCTCTGCATATCTCACCTGATGCGCTCTGCATATCTCACCTGATGCGCTCTGCATATCTCACCTGATCTGCCCTGCATATCTCACCTGATGCGCTCTGCATATCTCACCTGATGTGCTCTGCATATCTGAACCGATACCCTCTGCACGCCTCACCCGATACTCTCTGCATATCTCACCTGATCTGCCCTGCATATCTCACCTGATGCGCTCTGCATATCTCACCCGATACCCTCTGTACGCCTCACCCGATACGCTCTGCACGCCTCACCTGATACTCTCAGCATATCTCACCCGATACTCCATGCATATCTCACCCGATACTCCCTGCATATCTCACCTGATGCGCTCTGCATATCAGATCCAGGTCGTGCTTGTGCAGAAACTTGGCGACAACCTCCGGGCCGAACGTGAAAGACACACCGCGATCGTTCTCTCCCCAGCCCATCACCTCCTTGTCGGGATCGGACCAGAGCAGGTCGCAGAGCAGGCCCTGGTCCGGCACGTCCGTCGGCCGCATGATCCGCCGAATCTGCTCCATCGACTGCAGGTCCGGACTCAAGCCTGCAAGCGAGCATGCACGCAGCGCATCGCACGGTCATAGTGCCACCAGGGTTTCTTATACATAAGAGGCACAGTGGCGGACTGCCATTGTCAAATTTAACATCGTCATTGTGAAAATGTTCCTGTACTTAGTGACAAGTATATCCTGTATCTATGTACCTATAAGTATATCAATACATCCTGTATTTGAATCTATCATACGTGTGCGTTTTTTTCCCAAACTGGCCATTACCTCCTTTGTCTAATTTTCCCTCAGAAGAAACCCTGGTCACTAACATGCTGCCAGTAGCAGGAAGCAAGGCAAAAGATCACGCGACTGAAACCCGGAGATGTAATCTATTATTAGCTCCCACGGTCACCTTTGTCTATGACAGTCTAACTTCTAAGCCAGCTACTGCATTTGGTTGTGGCTGTACATTGCTGCTACACTGTGAGATATAAGTTTAAGACCAACACACAGGATGATGAGCTGACACTTTTTGAATTTTACACAGATTATTAAAGGAAAACTTCAATATAGACTAATGCGGTGATGCAGCGTACAGCCTAATGCGGTGATGCAGCGTACAGCCTTATAAACATTCTCAGAGTATTCTCATGCCTTTAGCTATATCTTAGAGATGAATTAAATTAAATTGTAGATTAAGATCTAATATATATTATTGAATCCCGCTCACCTCCATGGCAGCAGAAAATCTTTTCGTCAACAATAGCTGATACTGGTAAACAGTTGAAGCAGTCCGTAAATGTCTTCCACAATCTTATGTTGTAGCGTCTCTTGCCTATTGGGCAAAAACAAAAATCTTAAATTACTCTCAGAAATGTTCATTCTCATACAACGTACTAAACGCAAGAAACGTGTTAGTATACGACTATAAACTCCTAAAATTTACGGCAGGCTACCGGGCGCGCAAATCCATTTTGAAATGGGGGGGGGCAGGGCTCGACTTTAACGGTGGCCCGGGTGCCAATGGCCACCTGAAACGGCGTCGGGCCACCTGAAACTGTCGGGTTGGTGGCCCGCCTGGCCACCAATAAAAATAAGGCCGTGGCTACGCGACCGGTTCCGGATGAGGAGCCGCTAGGCTACGCGTCCGGTCATCCATCTCACACAGAGATCTTGCGACACGTACACGCATGATATCGCAAGGGGACGCTCTGCTGATTGCCGAGTGTCCGAGTGTGTGTGTACGTGTGTGTGTGTGTGTGTGACGTGTGTGTGCGTGTGCGTGTGCGCGTGTGCCCGTGCGCGTGCGCGTGCGCGTGTGCGTGTACGTGTGGTTTACTGGAAGCAGATTCTGAGAATGTGAATCGCAACAAGAAACAATGCTTTACTTGGCCTAAATCCAGATTCTGAGAATGTGAATCGCAACAAGAAACAATGCTTTACTTGGCCTAAATCAAAACAGTAGCGCACGTGCAATCCATTCGCTACCCATCAGCTGTGTTGGTTCGTTGCGCAATTCATTTCTCCACGAGTTCAAGACAAGTGCGTACATACCATAGTGTACATGTATAGAGAGGGGTGTAGGGATGATACACTAGCGACAGGGAGGGTGTAGGGGGGAGGGGTGTAGGGATGATACACTGTAGAGACAGGGATGGTGTAGGAATGATACACTGTAGCGACAGGGAGGGTGTAGGGGGAGGGGTGTAGGGATGATACACTGTAGCGACAGGGAGGGTGTAGGGGGAGGGGTGTAGGAATGATACACTGTAGAGACAGAGGGTGT
>NW_014578105.1:10580-30436 GCF_000485595.1 Priapulus caudatus
CTCACCCGATACTCCTCTGCATATCTCAACCTGATCTGCCCTGCATATCTCACCTGATGCCGCTCTGCATATCTCACCCGATACCCTCTGTACGCCTCACCCGATACGCTCTGCCACGGCCTCACTCTGATACTCTCAGCATATCTCACCGATACTCCATGCATATCTCACCCGATACTCCCTGCATATCTCACCTGATGCGCTCTGCATATCAGATCCAGGTCGTGCTTGTGCAGAAACTTGGCGACAAACCTCCCGGCCGAACGTGAAAAGACACACCGCGATCGTTCTCTCCCCAGCCCATACACCTCTTGTCGGAGCGGACCAGAGCAGGTCGCAGAGCAGGCCCTGCTGTCCGGCACGTCCGTCGGCCGCATGATCGCGAATCTGCTCCATCGACTGCAGGTCCGGACTCAAGCCTGCAAGCGAGCATGCACGCAGCGCATCGCACGGTCATAGTGCCACCAGGTTCTTTTATACATAAGAGGCACAGTGGCGACTGCCATTGTCAAATTTAACATCGTCATGTGAAAATGTTCCTGTACTTAGTGACAAGTATAATCCTGTATCTATGTACCTATAAGTATATCAATACATCCTGTATTTGAATCTATCATACGTGTGCGTTTTTTTCCCAAACTGGCCATTACCTCCTTTGTCAATTTTCCCTCAGAAGAACCCTGGTCACTAACATGCTGCCAGTAGCAGGAAGCAAGGCAAAAGATCACGCGACTGAAACCCCGAGATGTAATCTATTATTAGCTCCCACGGTCACCTTTGTCTATTGACAGTCTAACTTCTAAGCCAGCTACTGCATTTGGTTGTGGCTGTACATTGCTGCTACACTGGGAGATATAAGTTTAAGACCAACACCCAGGATGATGAGCTGACACTTTTTGAATTTTACACAGATTATTAAAGGAAAACTTCAATATAGACTAATGCGGTGATGCAGCGTACGCCTAATGCGGTGATGCAGCGTACAGCCTTATAAACATTCTCAGAGTATTCTCATGCCTTTAGCTATATCTTAGAGATGAATTAAATTAAATTGTAGATTAAGATCTAATATATATTATTGAATCCCGCTCACCTCCATGGCAGCAGAAAATCTTTTCGTCCACAATAGCTGATACTGGTAAACAGTTGAAGCAGTCCGTAAATGTCTTCCACAATCTTATGTTGTAGCGTCTCTTGCCTATTGGGCAAAAACAAAAATCTTAAATTACTCTCAGAAATGTTCATTCTCATACAACGTACTAAACGCAAGAAACGTGTTAGTATACGACTATAAACTCCTAAAATTTACGGCAGGCTACCGGCGCGCAAATCCATTTTGAAATGGGGGGGGGGACACCAGTAGCGAGCACACGAAGGGGGGTCTGGGAAAAATTTCACCGAAAATTTTTGAAATTAGGCCCCCTCAGATGCGTTTTCTATTCAAACAAAAGGCAGCTACTAACGCGCTATTGCTAACTCGGCGAGGCATCTGGCTCGCTGGGAGATTAGGCATCAACACTCGGCGAGATAACCTTTGACCGCGGTACACAGCTACATACGCGCGTACAGCAGCCCCACTGCACATACCTGGCATGCCCACGCACGCATGCCAACCGCAATCAGCAGCAGCTGATCGGGCTCAAATCTCCCAGCGAGCCACATTGCCTGCCAAGTTAGCAATAGCGCGTTAGTAGCTACCTTTTGTTTGAATAGAGGGGGGCAATAGGCTTGGATTGATGGCCAAAGAATGGATAATCGTGTCGTACGTTTTAGTCTGTATCTCCGGATTGCTTGTGTAAACGAGGAAACGATTTCGCACGATGCTAGGCGAATGTACTGTGTACGATTTGAGCTCAAGTTGGATGAGTTACGCGTAGTAAATCGTAGGTATTATAAGGCTAAGTAAATGACGAATTTCCCTTGTTTATTGATGTCACACTCCTTCCCTATTATCTACTCCTGTATATATATAGGGTCGGCCCTAATAATCCAGATGAGACGGGATACTAGAGAAGCGTTGCCGAAAGGAGGTGTTGACCCGAAGTGCTGAGCGCAGATCTTGCGCGCAGTTCCGCGCAAGGCGCACGCGACCGCGGGAACGTCCTACGACAGTATGCAGCGCTGGCAGTATGCATCCGTGCGCCGAATGCTTAGGCCGGCGCACGCATCCATAGCTGCCAGCGAACAGTCCACAATTTTAGTGGGGGACACAGAGGGCAGACATTTGGACGTGAACAGTGTTCACTTGTTATAAAAACATAATGTCTCTGTTCGTAACCGAGCTGTGTCACGCGAAATCACAGAAAGACTGACGAAATTTTCGCGTTCGCGAACCTTGCCCAGTAATGGAAATGGCTGCAAGGACAAAGGCTATATAGACTGGGACTTGCTCCCACCTCGATTACCCATCGAGTGACTAAGCTAAGCCGAGAGGTGGAGCGAGTGCCAGTCTATGGGCTATAGGCGGCGCGCAGGCGGCGCACTGCTTTCCAACTCCCGTACGAGCCTCGCCATTGGAACGTTGCAAAAACGTTGCAGTGTTGCGCTGACAGCCATTTCCATTACTGGGCAAGGTTCGCGAACGCGGAGAATTTCATCAGTCTTTGTGTGATTTCGCATGACACAGCTCGGTTACGAACAGAGACATTATGTTTTTATAACAAGTGAACACTGTTGTTCAAGGAGAAACAAAGATGGAAGCTGTTGAATGTGTATTCGTGCTGTGAAAGTTTCAAATGAAGTGAGCGTCGAGGCGAATTGGCAGCACGCTTTCCTACCTGCTATATATATTAGTGTAAGCGTGCAACAGTCGCGCCGCGAGAGCAATGGCAGCGCCAGCGTACGTTGGACGTAGGATTTCGACGGAATTTACAGGAAACTCGGCAATTAAGGTCAAAGAGAGTAGGCCTATGGCTATAGAAAACATGAAGAAGTTGGTAGTAAATAGATTTCGTATTTAGTTAGCATTATATTTTATTATATTTAGTAGGAGTACTAGTAACACTAACAGGAGTCGTCATTATTAATATTAGTAACTTACTAGTACCGGTAACACAGTTTGTCATTATTAGCTCCTGGTAGTAACTAGTACTAGTACTAGTAGTCCTGGTACTTAGTAGTACTAGTAGTACTTACTAGTAATTATTGTAACATGTACTTGTAGTAATAGAAGTATTCGTAGGTGTGGATACAATTCGATGCTCGCATTGGGGGATCGTGTTAGATATCATATATATATAGGTGCCTGTAGAATCACGAGGCTGTACGAGTCGGAGCACTCCGGAATTTCACGTGAATTCTTACGGAACACTTACAGTTCAAGCTTCCCACTGTTCACAGTTTAGGCACTTCTGCCACCATGTTGAAATCTTTAGTTTGATGAGGAGTGTAACTATGCAGAGATACAATAGCAGATAAGAGTGACAATGAAACTAACTGTAAACTGGATTTATTACGAATAGCGAAGACATGTTGTATTGTTCCTATATATCGGATCCTCTAAACTCAGCCAGTCAACGCTACGCATGAGCGCTATATATTGTTACAATGTGAACAAAAAACTCCGTTATACAGCAAAGAAAGCGCGCCTAGTAGCGAACAAAGAATTGGGAGCATATCTAGCCAGTCTACCTAACTGGGTAGTGGGATCCCTCGTGCAATGGGCAGAACTGCTCAATTCAGCGAAAACCCGGCTTTCACCTATACCTAGAAAGGACCTGAGCAATGGGGTTGGGAAGAGGGCAGCGAATTCGCAAAAGTGCGCCGCTAGGGCGGCGTTTGAGCGCTTCGCGCGGATATCCGGCTGCAGATCGTCTAGGGACGGTCGGTCGACCGGAAACACCTATTTTTTTGTTTGGCCTTAGCATTCATAATAATGAAGACACACACAATAAGACAGATGAATGTGATCCCCCCCTCCTTGGAATCCTAGACCCGCCACTGAACAATTACATATCTTGGGAGCAAAGAACAATGAATAAAAATGTCGCCTTTTCGCATGGTGCCCAAAACAAAGATTGCAGAGCTGAGAGGTAGAGGAGCCGTAGGGTGTGGAGAGGGAGGCGGAGGAGCCAGTAAAATATTTAGTCATCCACTATTTTGCGCAGTTCGCTGTTTTTGGCCCCCCTTGTTAAAAAATCCTGGCTACGCCACTGTTTGTGTGTGTTTTCTGATTATATTATTATGTGATTGAAAATAGGAGTTTTGGGGATATTTTTTGGGACAACCAGAAATTGTTGCGGACAACCCGATTTGATGCCTGGGGTGTCCAGGACAACCACATTTTTTTTCTTATTTCGAGCACTGTGCAGTATCCCTGGTTTTATTTCGATTATTTTTAACTAACAAACAGATGCCATTCCTGTGGCTCTAAGAGTATTTCATTTTAAAAGAAAATCTCGTGAATAACCTAACATCAGTTAGGTTCAGTTCAGTTAGTTAGACGATGTTCAAGTGGCAAAGTTTTTTGGGCAGAATAGTGTGAAGTTGTTAACACTATATTGTCAGCAAGTTGACTCTACTGACGCTCAACTACATTCAGTGACTGATCTTTTGATTTCGATGACGCTTGTAGCAGAAATGAATTTAGGAAAAGGTTCCGGTTCCGGCCGACTGTTCCTGAAGGGTTCCGGCCAGAACCAGAACTCTGAAAAATTGGGGCCGAGCCGGCCGGATCCAAGTTCCGGTGCACCCTTACATATCACTTACATTCATCGTAAAACCCGTATATCCTATTGATGCTCGCACACTCATGATTCCCTCTGAGCAGGAAGAAATTCTCCGGGTATTTGATTTTGTATGCCAATAGCAGACAGATGGTCTCCAGTGACTGCTTCCCTCGATCCACGTAGTCGCCGAGGAACAGATAATTGCTCTCCGGTGGAAATCCGCCATATTCAAAGAGCCGCAGGAGATCATAGTACTGGCCATGGATGTCGCCTAAGAGGTGAGGAGTTCAATTGTAAACTGGGTCAGGATAACAGAATAAGTCATTATCACCTATTTCATAGGGAAAAGTACTGAAGTTTCATGCTTGCTATTTTCTAGGCGGATAACGCATATGTAAGCAATAAACAAACAGGACAGTAATCTGCACATTTTGGCTGAATTTATTTTTACATTCCGAAAAGTAATAAATAAAAATTATTTATAGTGTATCACATTCGAAAGAATTTCATATTAAATCCCTACCGCATATTTTTAATGGTGCTTCCAGCTCTAGCAGAATAGGTTGACTAAGAAATATTTCCCTGGACTTCAGACAGAGTCCTCGAATCTCACCCTCTGACAGCTGAACATTCTTTCCTGGACGCGTTCCTCTCACTAGACAAAAGGGAAAGACAGAAATAAGTAATCATCATCCGCTATCAATATTACTCTGCAAATTACACTGTATAGATGTGGAAAGGAAGACAAGATAATTTAGCCTTGCGTAACAAAAGGATACTGTGCGATCTCATACATCGCAGCAGATCAGTGCCAGTGTGACTAACACCAGGAGAGTCTCGGTACTATTTCATCATGGGATTACTCACATTCCAGGTGTTAATTCTTTTCTCCAAAACGTTAAAAACAGTCAAGTAAATTATGCTCATGAATGCACTTCCTACTTAGAGGATAAAAACATTGTCAGTTCATGAAATAACATTTTATTCAAGAATAACCGTATGCTACCACAATGACTCATCTGTTAGTGTTACGAATTTAGATAATTATAACTTATAAGCATTATTATAAGATTGTAATGGCTATCACAGGTACAACATACAGGTAGCTCCAAGAAACGGTCTTGCTAGGGTTAGAAGACCGTTTCAAACATTGGCTGCAGCTAAACACGTAGTTGCCTAATTTGCCAAGTATCAGTGTTGTAGGTCTCGAGGCCGGTCTTGGCCTCGAGACCGTTTTCCTTGGTCTCGGTCTCGGTCTTGGCCTCGGAGTGCAATGACTCGGACTCGGACTCAGACTTGGGGGTGCGGACTCGACTACAACACTGCAGCTAATACAGTGTATACGCGCATTACATACATTGTATAAATCGACAAAATGATGACTTACGCGTAAGTCGTCATTTTCCTAAGTCGACACAAATATGCTGGTCCCAAAAGTGTCGACTTATGCAAGTTTTACTGTACTTTCTATTTCATGCAAACAAGTGACAGATCCAGGGGGCAGGAGACACCCCCCCCCCATTTTTGAACAAACACATACATAGAAGTGAGTGGCCTTGTCGGTCTGTGCCCCCCCTTTTTTTTAATCAAAACTGGACTCGGACTCGGACTCGGGCTCGAGTGGTGTGGACTCGGAGTCGGACTCGGGGGGTGCGGACTCGGACTCGGACTCGGGGGGTGCGGACTCGGACTCGGACTCGGTCTCGGGGGTGCGGACTCGACTACAACACTGCCAAGTATCGCCAAAGAACGCGACTGTTTGAGACAAATGCAACCATTCATGAATTTGCCACGCATGTTGCATCATTCCGACTATGACTAAAATCCGCAATGGATCGAACAAGGGAAATTAAACTATCTGCGGTCCTCATGTAAACCAACCGTACATCCGAGAACATGTCATCTACGGTTTAATATTACAAATGGCCCAGACATTTGTGAACATCGTTTTACTTGCTTTGGTGCGTAATTGCCGTGAGAGCCATCGTGCAGCTATTGTACTATTTTTGTAGTATTTTCTAGCGAGTCTTTTCCGTTTCGGGTTTTTCGTGTCGCTCTTCCGTTGAGCATGCGCAGTGTAAACATGGCAGGTAAACAAGCAATAAGCTGCTTGGAAAGTTGATATGCTGTGAGAATTAGCAGATTATACCATGAATTAAGAGATACATTCTAGTTTAGAAGCAGGACAACTGTGAGATAACGTTCACATTTCAAACAAGGCAAGTCAAAGGTGGTAATAGAATAGTTTTATTTGAGATATACAGAGTTATTCATCTAGATCTGCAGAGGTGATAGGTTTTTTGTATGGAAGGGTGTCAGGCTGTATAGACAATCGGTCGCACAGCCTGGTCGGGCTACACATACAGGCATCTACTGATTACGTGACAACTTCAACGCTATGTCCAAAATGCCACAATACAACTGCCATATATTTTAGCTTGCAGTTGCCACTGCTCTTGACCTATGCTCACCTATCAGGGTTCGAAATCCTAACGGGCCCACGGGCACGATGCCCGTATTTTAAGGCTCGGGCCTGACATTTCTAATACCAGCAGGCCTGACGGGCCCGTAGAAAATCCACCCCCAGCATGCAACTAGCAGCATGAACTAGTGATCTCAGCTCCAGATTCAAGAAGAAATGCGTGCGCAGAAAATTTAGAACACCTCACGCACAACTTTAGTTGGCATTCAAGAAACGTGCGTAGGATGTTCGTACGCAGAGGTTCCTGAATCCAGACTAAAGCAGCGTTGGCATATCAAAAATCTATAATAAGTGGGTGGAGCTTACTTTTGGCCAGTGGCAGTGAACCTCACATTGTGTTGGCCAGGGTTGATTTACGTGCACGGGTCGTGCGGCACACTCACTGTTCACCTGCGCTACGTTGTGGAGTAATACGCACATATATTGACATCCCCGTGCATTTCACGTTTGGATGTAAACAATAAAGTATCACAGTTGGTAGTTAACAAACGACCAGTATACTGTTTTAAAACAAGTGCCGCAGTGCGACAAGGCTCATCTGGTGTCTGGTGTTCTGCTGATAAATTAATTTGTGCATAGCAAGACGTCTTATACATAAGTCTTCTTTATTCTTGTTTGACTTTCGTAGCCAATTCGAACAAATATATCAGCTACACTTTCGCATCCACACTTAATCTCTATGGGCTCACTATGTATTCTAATAACAAGAACAATAAATAACAATTTCAAATACAAGTTAATGAATGACATTGACGTTGACATAAAAGATTTCAACAACATATGAGCATGGATCTCCAAGTTTAATTAGAGGGGCGGGGGGGTCTCTCTCCCACCTCCCCTGCCTCCTCACTCACTCCCTTGCCTCTCACTTCCACCCCCTTACCCTCCATCTCCTCCCTCTGCCTTCGACCTCCCTCCCCTGCCTCCCACTCCCATCCCCTTGCACACCATCTTGCACGACCTAATTGTACCCCGTTTCCGCTGCGCATACACACCCGTATCACCGTTTTCCTGTCCCCGTCTCAATTTACTACTCTCTCTCTCTCTTTATCTTAGACTTCTCTCTCTCTTAATTATAAAAAAAATTTAAAACCCAGCGATGATGCCTTTATACTGCCCCTCAATAATACTTGTTTCCTATGCCCTGAGTGTAACAGTCATAGAAATCATAATATATAAGTCTCTAATATTTCTATGGTAAACAGCTTATGTTCGCATAACTGGTAAATGGATACGCACGGCCATAGCTACATGATATATGTTAAGGTTCAAGTGAAAAGTAAATATTATATATTATATGTACTAGTTATTATTTATTCGTTTAACAAAGTTACATGAGAATAAAATCTAATTTAAACTAGGCCTATAGTTGCCGCGAGATGGCGCGTGCAAGTGTAATCAATAATCAAAGATGGCATCGCCCTTCTAGCTCGCTGGGGAGTTCCTGAAATCCTACAGTAGGTACAGGCTAAAATCCAAGTAAGTATATTCAGGCAGGCGATAATTTCGCTCAGCTGTGAGTTAACACGTGCATTGCAGGTTGGCAGGCAACAATTATGATTAGAAGCGTGCCAGCCATGGGCTGCCCGTGTTTTTGCCTCATGCGAGCATTCACTGATTCATCATTCAGCCTTCAGGCCCAGGGGCAGGGTGCTATAGACAGACTGCTTTAGAAAATAATATGATTTAAGGAGCGTAAACCTTGTTCAAAACAAACATTTGCCTTTGCAATTAAACTGTGCAACTGTAGCTCACATTGACACAGGTATGGGCTCTAATATAATGCAAAAGCATTCAGTCCTTTGTTAACAGTCAACAAATCAATGTTTTAACCCTCCTCTTGAGGTCAAAGGTTATCCGACATTACTCTTCGCATGACAGTGGAAAGCATATTTCATTGTCCTTTCAATAAAGCCATAAAAATGCTAGGTCACCGCTGAAACAAACAAGAGCCGCAGAGCGTCTGGGCTCATCTGAGGTCTGTTGCTACGATTATAAACGTAAATTTCAGTCGTGCGTAGTACCACATTTGTAGGCGCAGATATGCAGACACGCAGTTGCGTACACATCATTGTTAGACACGTCCTTCATCAGACCATGTCCTTAGAAAATGTCTAAAATCTGCCTGTGCCATTGACCTTTGACCTGTGCCTCCAATTTCGGCACAGTGATGGCTTTTCCTACCATGATGCTATACACCAACTATCACGAGCCTAGGTTGAGCCGTTTAGATTTGTGCCGCAATTCTGCATTTCCTCCCTATACCTTAAGTTAAGGAGTGAATGTTCCCCCTTTCTTTTACACCTCTTGACCTTTGACCTTTGACCCCCCAGCTTCGACATCCCAACTCGTTTGACGATCCCCCCCAACGACCCGAATATCGTGACTGTACGTCGAGCGGTTAAGATTTGTGCCCAACTGTTGACCGGACGACCGACGGAACGGACGGACGGACGGACGTCAAGCGATTCTACAAGCTGCATTGACAATGTCAGATGAGCTAAAAAGTTTATCAATCGCTCCGTCAGACCATGTCCTCAGAAAAATGTCTAAACTCTGCCCTGTGCCCCATTGACCTTGCCCTGTGACCTCCAATTTCGGCACAGTGATGCTTTTCCTACCATGATGCTATGAACACCGACTATCACGAGCCTAGGTCGAGCCGTTTAGATTTGTGCCGCAATTCTGCATTCCTCCCCCTATACCTTAAGTTAAGGAGGAATGTTCCCCCTTCTTTTACACCTCTTGACCTTTGACCTTTTGACCCCCAGCTTCGACATCCCAACTCGTTTTCAGATTACCCCACATCCAGAATATGTGACCGTACGTCAAGCCGTTTGATTTGTGCCCAAACTGTTGACGCGACGGACGGACGCTCGCACGGACGGACGGACGATCATGCGATTCTACAAGCTGCATCTGACTATGTCAGATGAGCTAATAAAACTATTCTATTACCACCGTTGACTTGCCTTGTTTGAAATATGAACGTTAACTCACAGTTGTCCTGCTTCTAAACTAGAGTGTATCTCTTAATTCACGGTATAATCTGCTAATTCTCACAGCATATCAACTAAATTCCACGATTGTTTACCCGCCATGATTACACTGCGCATGCTCAACAATTGAGACACGGAAAACCCGAAACGGAAATGACTTGCTAGAAAATAGTACAATAGCCGCACGATGGCTCTCACGGCAATTACACACCAAAGCAAGTGGAACGATGTTCACAAATGTCTGGGCCATTTGGAAAAACCTTAGATGACATGTTCTCGGATGTAGGGGTGGTTCACATGAGGACCGCAGATCGTTTAATTTCCCTTGTTCGGTCCATTGCGGATTTTAGTCTTGACTGATTCATTTGGTATACACATGTGAAGTGTTCTTTGGCGATACTTGGCAAATACGACAACTACGTGTTTAGCTGCAGCCAATGTTTGAAACAGTCTTCTAACCCTAGATTAGTTTAGCATATATGTGAAAACACATTGCGGGTCCCAAACTGTGCTTGATCCGTTGGTGATAACCGTGCGCAGGGTGAAAAACTGATAATTGGAGGCACTGGTCCAGCAGGACCAGTGCCTCTGAGGAAGTATGGTCCTGGTCAGTAGGAAGCTGGTCCAGATTTCTGTCATAAGAAAGGAATGACTAGGATGTGGGGACGTTTTTATAGGGGGGGGGGGCTGGTGCAATTTGGTGATGTGCATTCTAAGATATTCTTAAAAATTATATTTTACTCGTTTCGATACACTGATGCGTAGTAATCGGAACAAGTCCAAAGATCAATCTCAAAAATCAATCAAATCAATCAAAGATCAAAATCAACGATCAAAATCAACGATCAAAACACATCAAAGATCCAGCGCGTCTCTGAAGACCGCGCATTATTCTATAAAATTATCATATTTTATTACACGCGACATTCGCTGATGGCGGGATGCCCAGTTATCGAATTAGCAGAGGTTTAACACTAACCAGCATGACCCCTCGAAAACGAACACAACAACCATGGAGAGTTTGTGTACTTCGCATGAACTTTAGGCTTCGGAATTTGACTATTTTTAGTGCTATATATTTATTAAATTATATTGATTTCATTAGATAATGTAGGAAGGTTAGTAGAAGATAACAAAATAATCAGCCACATTAAACAATTTTTTGTTTGCCCTCACCCGACCCAGGCTGAAAAGTGTGGTTGGCTTTTTCTAGGGGATCTTTTACAAATTCAGCAATGGTGTCTACTGCTCAGTGTGTGCTTGTGTGGAGATACCTTTTATGTTTGCTACACATTTATATAATGTACATTGACAAGTGACCAATATACATATAAAATACTTTTAATTGTGTTTATCAGAGCTGAATTGTGCATGATTTTATTCCAGATCACACACGCACGCACGCACGCACACATACGACGTAATTGGAAATAAAAGCATTACAAATAAAAGGAACTTTAATTAAGAAATAATAAATACTTCTTGAGCACATATTAGTCTTTGGAAAGAAAATAAAGTTAATCTGTCAGAGTTTAGATGCATAATTAAGTTATTTAATATCTAAAATTATAATATAGGATTTCCAGGATTCAGGAAAGTTTTGCTGTCCAAGTTTTAGAATCTAGCGATTCACAGGAAAGTTTTGCTGTCGGCTCTCATACCAGCGGTGCCCGGCCGCGAATTGCGATTCCAAACCGTATAGACTTTGGAAACGAAAATTGAGCAACGTGATTGGCTAGAAAAATTTTAGGACACGCATTATTAGTCAACAAGCTAATATATTAAGATTATAAGCTAATAATATAAATGAAATATATTTAATTCAGTAAATAAACAAATTGTTAACACGAAAAATACATGCAAAACAAATAAAACTACAAAGAAATACATATACGCAGAGGAAAATAAAAAGCCGATATGGCGTTCGCACAGCCGTACCTTACCATCTACGAATGCGAACGCTCTGGCGTTGGACCGCAGCTGAAGCAGATACATAACATCGTTAAATATTAAAAATCAGTTAACCCCTAACCTACCGGACACTTTAAAACCCGCTATACTTAAACGCAGTAACTCTAACCCGAATCGCTAACGCCTAACCCTAAACGCCTAACCCTAATTCTAAAATAAAACATTAAATAGCCAAAATAATAAGAAACTAAAATAAATAAGCCCGCTGTGCAAATGCCGATGGCGTGCGTGCGATAGTGGCGTGTCCTAAATACATTTATTAGCCCATCAACGTTGCTCAATTTTTCTTCGCATAGCGATACGGTTTGGGAAGTCGCAAATGTTGCTGCCTGGCAACCCGCTACCATATGTATAAATGAACATCACCATGGCACGCAGACTGAAAGTGAAACAATGCAATAATGAGCCTCGCGCCCCCCCCTACTTCATCAGTGCCGGCCACAACAGGCACTGTACGCAGCTGTGCATAGCACTAGTACATAGGCCGCGCGTACAATTGCCGCAGGCCGCCACATCCAACATAAGCGCCGGCAGAGCAGACAGCGCTCAGACTGACGGGCAGGTGTTCTGATGCTAAACTCAGGGGCAAACGAAGTCAAGAGGCACCCTCCATCGCCGCGTTCGCAGACTCCTCTCGTTGTCATCTCATTCTTTCTCTTTCGGCTCTCATCGCTCTTGCTAATCTCTTCCGGCTTCAGCGCTCTCTTCTCTCTCCTTACTGCTCTTCTCTGCTCGATCACTGCTCTTCTCTCTTTGTTCTCTCTTCCTCCGCTCTCTCTCTCCCTCTCTCTCTCGCTCGCTCACACTCACTCTCCCTCGTTGTCCCTCTTTCTGTCGTTGTCTTTCTCTCCTTTGCTCTCTGCTCCCCCTCTCTCTTTTCTCTCCTCTTTCGCGCGCTTCTCCGTCTTCTTCTGCTCTCTCTCTTCTGTATCGTCTTCTCTATCACTGATTCTTCTCTCTTCCCCTCTCTCTCTCTCTCTCTCGTCTCTCTCTCTCTCTCTCCTCTCTCTTCGCGCTCTCTCTCTCTCTCTCTCTCACTTCTTTCCCTCGCTCTCTCTCTCCCTCTCTCTTCAATTTCTCTTTTTTCGAGGCGTGCGCTGCGACGAGGCTGTACGACTGATTTGCTATAGTCTATACAGACGGCTGATTGTCTATCAGACTGATTGTCTGATGGTCTTCTAAACCCTAGCAAGATCCGTTTCGTGGAGCTAGCAAGGGTAACGTTTTTACATAACTTCACATAAATGTTTATACTATAGTTATATTAATTCGGGTGGTATCCGGCAGCCCATGTTTATACTATGTTAACTCGGTTCCCAGCAGCGGGCCAGCGATGGTAGAAATTATGAAAAATTGCTCTAAAAAGTGCTGTCTGCGCAGACAAGCTACCTGACAGATCTACTTGTCATCCGGAAATGGACAAGTACGAACAAACGGATAGCCCTTATTTCAAACACTGGGATGGTATCAGGAGCCTTCTCGAAGAAATGTTCGTTGGATCGTTATGAAAGTTGCCACGAGATGGCGCGTACGTGGGTAGCTGGAAGCTTCCATCGTACGTCGTATAGTAACAACTATTTGCAAGACAAAATAGTAAGCACCTGTCCATTATCCTACACAAGCCTACAGGCCGAAATAGAGAGCTGCACCTGTACCTAATTAACGCAGGCAAAAACTACACACATACTATCACACTACATGCACTGGCAGTGGCCACTGGCAGTGGCATATTAACACACTGACAGTCAAGAAGCCATAGAAATTATACGATTTAAGGAGCATAAACCTTCTTCAAGCAAATTTAGCTTTTGAAATTCACTGTGACATGTAGCCTCATACATCCAAGCATGTATAAATCTACTAGCAAACGCGCAGCTCAAATTCCTTTTAAACACAGTAACAGTTAACAAAATCCATGTTTTAAATCTCCTCTCTGAAGGTCAAAAGGTTATCAGACACTTACTCTCGCACGTCAGTGAAAGCAATTTCATGGTTTTCAATAAAGCCATAAAAATAGCTAGGTCACGCTGAACAAAACGTTTTCCAATCGCTCCGTCACACCATGTCCTCAAAATGTAAAACTGCCGTGTGCCCCATTGACCTTTGACTCAAATTTCGGCACAGTGGCTTTTCCTACCATGATGCTATACACCGACTATCACAGCCTAGGTCGAGCCGTTTAGATTTGTGCCGCAATTTCTTCATTTCCTCCCTATACCTTAAGTTAGAGGATGTTCCCTTCTTTTACACCTCTTGACCTTATGACCTTTGACCCCTAACTTGACATATCCAACTCGTTTTACGACCCCCCGACTGTGCCGAATAATCGCTGACCGGACTCGAGCGCGTTAAGATTGTGCCACTGATGACAGAGCACGCAGGGCGGGAGACGGACGATCGTGCGATCTACCAAAAGGCTGGCACCCGACTATGTCAGATACCTATAAAATGTAAAGGTCGTTCAAATTTGTGTCGGCCCCTGTTTGGCGGGGTGGTCGGGGTTAGGGGGCAAAAAACAACATTTTAATGCTCAGTCTGCGTAAATTTTTATTTCCTGTGCGGCGATTATGTAGTCGCATCGCCGCGGACAGCTGACCATGAGCAAGCAGTCGCCCGGATCAATTATTCTAATCGCGACTGGGCGACTGGGCAGACCGCTAGTTTCTCACGCTGCGTGCGCATAATTATGGACATCACACCGTACGGACGTTAAACGCTTAACAAGCAATTGGATGATCCCATGCTCATGGCGTTTGCCAATCTTTGCACGCACCGCTGCAGCAATGCCACAAACTTACATTTGTACGGTTGGGATTGCGCCTACGAGCACCAAGTTGTAATGTTGTTATAAGGCTAGATAGCAAAGTGTAGTCTAGGTACTAGTAAGTAACTAGTACTAAGGCCTAGCTCGAGACTATGACTAGCCGCGTACAGTTGCCCGCCAGGGCCTATAGACATTCATTAGCAATGCTAGGGACCAACCGCTGACTGGCGCTGCTGAACGGCCGCGCCAAAAATGGCCGTATTGAAGGTCGCTAATTTCGAATGTTCGCGTAACACGAAAACCGCAAGCCAGACCATCTTCAACATAGTAGAGGATAAATTTTACGTTGCGGATATACTTAACATATCACTTCGGAAAGAGGCATTAATTGCGTATACACAGACCGTTTTATCGCCGAAGTAACCGTTATACGCAAGTTGGTTCCAAGCATCCGTAATAGAAGAACCTATACCCTGCTGCAAACTGCACGCGGCGTATAGTTATAGAGCTAGTACTCAGGCTAGATCAATATGTACTCAACAGAGTATTTCTTTTTAGCGCATTGGCCAGTTTTCGGTTAGACCTGCCTGACGATAACGCATGCCCAATGCGTATAGCGTTGGTAACTTCGTACGTCAACAGTCAACAGAAATGCAGCGCTCGAAATATCGCCGCTGCACTTCACATTTTGTAACAGGTTATAATTATAGTTTAATACGCAGAGTATTGTAAACATAGTAAGTCCCAGAATAGCGGAGAAAGTTCGTGTTAGAATAAACCCAGTTTGGAAGTTCTAGCTCGCGAAAAACGCACCAATAAAACCTCCCTGAGTGAAGCATTCAGGGCTCCTCCAAAGTAAATAGAATAGGCTCCGGCGTTGTACCCCTACTCTTGTTGGGTTACATTATGTATCTAGTACTAGCCTACTACAGATACGCGAGTAGCTAGGCTACAAATGAGTAGTAACTACAACGTAGTAGTTAGTCAGCTACTACTACTAGTATCGTACAATCAATGACCAACACACGAGAGTAGGGTTACAATGCCAGCCTAGCCTTTTGTGTGGAGGACCCTGAGTCGAATCATATAGGGCGGTTTGCTGTGCATTTCAGGAACTAACTTCCAAACTGGTTTATTCTCAAAACTGAACCTTTTCCCGCTATCATGGAACTACTAATGTATCACAATACTCTGATATAAACTAATATAACGATTGTACAAAATCTGAGACGACGAGCGGGGATTCTTCCAGCGCATTTCTGTTGACCTGTGACGTAGCGCATATCCAATGCGCATCGTTTCGCTAACTTCGTCATGAAACGTCCACGACTGACAGCAGGCATCCAATGATACATTCGATCTTGGAGTCGAAGTTAGCCGAACGCTATGCGCATTGGGAATGCGTACGTCACAGGTCAACAGAAATGACGCTGGAAGAATCGCCGCTTGTCGCTTCGAATTTTTGTAACACGTTATATTAGTTTGATACAGAGTATTGTAATACATAGTAAGTTCCAGGATAGGCCCTAGTGGAGAAAGGTTCGTGTTGAGAATAAATATTATATAAGTTATAGTCTCTGAAAACGCACCAGCAAACCGCCCTGAGTGATTCACTCAGGGGTTCCTCCACACAAAAGGATAGGCTCGCGTTGTAACACTATCCTGTGTTTGGGTTACATTATTGTACCCTATCTAGTACTAGTAGTAGTACTACTTGTTTGGGTTACATTCTTGTATCTAGTATTAGTAGTAGTACTAGTACTAGTACTAGTAGTACTACTAGTACCAGGAGTAAGATAATATAGGGTATATTATCTGACTCTAGCTCTAGTACTATAGCCCGCAGGATCGCTGCCGCAGGCGATCGCTGCCGCAGGCGCAGGATGCCTGCGGCAGCGATCCTGCGGGCTATAGTACTAGAGCTAATCTGACTCCTGCTTCTTCTACTTCTACTTCTATACTGGACAGTCCCTAAGGAATAAACGTCCAGGGCTATAGCTAGCCATGGTGTGTGTGACCTAGCTTGGGTACAGCCAGGTAGTTAGCCTTTTTTAGCCGAACTAGTAGTAGTAGTAGTGCTACAAAGTACAAGTACAATGAATCATAGCCCGACCAGGCTGTGCGACGGATTGTCTATAGGGGTATTCTAACCCTGGCCTAGGCTAGCAATACCGTTTCTTGGAACTAAATGAATCATTATTGACATTAATTATCATTGACATGTCACATTGACCATTGTTACTGTACCTTCTAATAGTCGCTCTATAATGCTGTCTACATTCAATTTGTCTGCGTCCGCCATTGGAAGAGACTCTCTTATTTGCAGATTTCAAAATTATGAAATTTGTGTAAGAAAGTGAATAGGTCAAATAAATAGGAAATCAGAAGTTAGTAAAACTACAGTACAGATTATGAAAACTATTTGTACACAAAGATGGCGGTTCTTATCTGACGTCACGATTGGAATTATCAACAGAAGAACAGCTGGTCGTTTTAGGTTTAATATTTTAATTAACGCATATTGTCACCCACAAAGCTTTCCAAATGCTAAACGACTAGAAGAAGATATATTACATATATCTAAATATTTTCTTATATAAAAAACTTTTCTATTCCGCTTCGCTCTTAATTTAGTCTTATAGTTATACTCTTTTGAAACTTGAGCCTCCAGTCCAAGGGACTGTGGTTGATCTGAACCAAAGATCGTAGAGTGCCGTAGGCACAAGATAAACCACTCTCCAATCATAGCGTAGTAGGTCATGGGTCGCCACAACCGCCATTTTAGGAAGCAAGTTCACACGAAGTTCCCGGATGCTGCTGTATCTGCTACTGTGCAACTGTCTGCTGTGTGCTGTCAGCTCAGCTTAATTTCTGTTCTGCTGTAAATTGCTCGAATCGTCAGTGTAAGCCCGACCTGTCTTTCTTCAGGTTCCCCAAGAATACGGAAAGGTGAGAAAACCATTATTTTTTGTCGAAAATCCATCGTGCACAAGCAAGGTTTGTGGGCAATCTGCTGCGTCTGATACATGTAGTACCCAGGGTGGCAGTGTTGTTTTGTGCACAGGGCGTACGTGCCGGGTGTAAGCTTTAAACTGTCTACGTCCCACGAATTATCGAGCACGGGCAGCAGTAGTATATTGTGGTGTGTTCCACTCTTCCGTACAAATCACCTATCCAAGAAATGTATGAAACTACAAATTAGCGTTCTATTTACTTTTCGCATGCCTCATATCCGCTTCTTTATACCTCCCTAATTTGCCGGTGCATTCGATGTACCAACGTTCGATCTCAACACACAACCCGCCATGATTCGAAAATTATTCGTGTGGCGCCGCAGACGCCAGCCTAGGCTTTTGATATAGCGAACATTTGCGGTAACGAGGCAGTTGGCAAAATTATCTGTTGGCGCAGCCATGAACAGGCTTCCTTGTAAACTTAAAGCGGCGAGTTTTTCTCATACTAATCTTCCTTTTGGCTTTTTCTCTAAAAATTCGTCTTTCTTTCCGATGCACTGGTCTGCCCAGCCAATTGTTTATCGTTTACGTTTATCCTAGCTCTCGGATCACGGACCTAAGGGGATGGTCACCAAAACCATTTTTTGCTTGGCAGAAAATCTAAAAAAAAACACAAATAACATTTCGCAGTTTAATAACGTAAGTTTCAAACATAATACGACATGAACATATATTATTTATTTTTCCTAATATTGTTCACTTCCTCCATCAACTAGCTTAACACAAAATCACAACAGAAACCTGTTTGGGCACCGATCACCTGTGGCACCATACACCAAATACACCGATGAACACGATACCGCCGACGCACAGCGAACCAGTGCACGGCACACCCGAGTGAGCGCCAGTACTTGTGTAATATAGTGCCTCTCAAGGTAACACTAATTCAATCGTCAAGATTTTTGGCAAATTTAACTGCCAACGAATCACCAAACACTTTATATCAGGTAGAGACTTAGGAATATATCTTAAGTAACGTAGCTACTAACTTTTGATGTAAAAATTACAAAAATAACGGTTTTCAAGTATAATTTAAGAGGCAATTCGTGACGTAACACTTTAAGCCTACTTGCTGTCGCTTGCGCGACTGAGCATTTAAACGGCAATTTACAGGCAAGTTATCGCAATAATAGCGCGAAAATCCAGAGTAATGAGAAACCTTAGATACTTTGATAGTAGATACATTTAGTGTTTAATTAGCATTATTTGTTTGAGACGGTCCAATGACAGTGCTGTGCACTCTACCACTGTCTGACAGCTACACCACTGGCCCACGCAACTACTACAGTATAACCGCACGCGGGCCGATGTGATAAGATTCCAATATGGGCTTATACGCGACCACGCGCGCCGTATGGCGCGACTCACATATGGCCTACGGAATGAGAGCGAACGGGAGAAGGAGAAGCTGGCTTGGAGAAGGGAAGGAGGGGAGAAGCCTCGGTGCGCCAGAAAGAGGAAGGGGAAGAACGGTGGTGGACGGAAAGGAGGCAACAGAGAAGCTGAGGCCTGGAAAAGGGGAGAGGGGAGAAGGAAAGAAGGTCGGTGGAGCAAGCAGAGGAGGGAGAAGCTGGTGGAGAAGGAGGAGGGGCGAGGACACACAAAGGTGGTTGGAGAAACGGAGGAAGGGGCGAGAAGACTGTGGACGGAAGGAGGAGCGGGAGAAGAGGAGTGGTTGGAGAAGGAGGGGAGAGAGGCTGGTTGTGAGAAGGGAGCGAAGGAGCGAAGGGAGAAGGATGTTTGAGAAGGAAGAGGGGAGCAAGCCCTGGTGGAAGAAGGAGGACAGGGTGGAGAAGCTGGTGGAGGCAAAGAAGGGGAGAAGGAGGGGGAAGAATGGGGCTGGTTGGAGAAGGAGGAAGGGGACGATAGCGCCAGGGGAGAAAGGAGCCTGCGTGGGAGAAGGAGGAACGCTACGACAGCCTTCTCGCCGTCCTGCCCTTCTCCCACAGCTCTCCTCTC
>NW_014578105.1:32447-54485 GCF_000485595.1 Priapulus caudatus
TGTCGTAAAAGCCGGAAATCGGTCCAGCTCACCGTGGGTGTTGCTATCCCCCGGGCGTAGAGGGACGGTCACGTGATACAGTTGACGTATACTTCAAAATGATTACTCATACGGTAACGATAACTCCAACACCTCCAACGGGAAACCTAACACTAAATATATATATCTCGTAGCGCTTTATATAGGCGGTGTGATCCACAAAAATTAATCTATGGTGTGGGGACAGATATCATGATGCAAAAAACTCTAACCCTAACCCTAACCCTAACCCTAACCCTAACCAGTGACCCTAACCCTAACCCTAACCCTAATCCTAATCCTAACCCTAACCCTAACCCTAACCCTAACCAGTGACCCTAACCCTAACCCTAACCCTAATCCTAATCCTAACCCTAACCATAACCTAATACTAATACTAATACTAATACGAATAATATTAATCCTAATACTAGTGCTGCCATCGTGCGGCGTCCCTCCACGCCCGGGGGATAGCAACACCCGCCGTTCGCGCCATGTGAATATATTCCCGCCGAGGTACGTAAATGGAGCGCAGCGGTACGGTTATGTAGAAACAACATTGGTCAGGTACATTTGTGTATACAGATATGTACCTCGGGTACATATCTGTAGTACCTGTTACGACAACGACCCTTCGTGCACTACTACTAGTACTAGTAAACGGAGCAGAATGTTACCCATCATTATTTTCTATGTGCAAAGACCGTGATAACGCATCTCATGATCTCAGTGAGTAGCTAGTACTACTATACGTAATACTACTATATAGTAGTAGTACTAGTATTAGTACTAGTAGTACAAATTTGCTAGCAACTGCATGTCAACAGTGAATTAATCTTTACATTAATGCAGCACTATCTTATTATCTACTACATGTATGTCAGAATAAGTAAGTGCCAATGGGATGCGTAGACATGTTGGTATATGCTATATATGTTGTTTAGGAAGAATATGTCACATCTGGTTTTATTTGCTTGATCAACCCGAAGGATTCAAACCGTTGGAGATCACTGCATGACGGCGTTGCAAGTGTGACTTGATCGACAGCAAAATGGACAGTGTAACTGTTGCTGTAAATGTGATCGCTGATAAGCAACTGGACAGTGTCGTAAACGAGAGTGAATCTGGCAAGGAAGATGCACTGCCCCGAAGTGAAAGTCAAGGCGAAAATGTCTGTGGCGAGAAGGATAGTGAATTACCCATGCGCCCCCTGTCACCAAAGCCAGCTGTCCTGCCAAAGCCAGCTCTATCACCAAGGCCATTTTCACCTACTGGCAACAAGCCAAAGCCAGCTGTGGCCCCACGGCCATTTTCTCCCACTGGAAACACGACTAAAGCAATTGTAGTGCCAAGGCCATTCACACCTACATCATCGAAACCAACTGTACCTCCAAGACCATTCTCACCCCCAAATGTGGCAAAGCCTAGTGCGAGTTCAAGACCTCTCTCGTCTCCAACTATTGCGGAAAAGCCCGCCACATGGTCAGCACTGGTTGCTCCTGCTCCGTTTCCACTCGCGAAACCTCTTTCACGAAAACAACAGGCGAATTCGGAAGAGGCACAACGGCCGCTCTCGCCGCCACCGAAATTCAAGCCGATAGCGCGACCGCTTGGTCAGCCTCCACACCCACCAACAACTGCCGCTCTTAAAAAGCCCCCAACACCACAAACAACTGCCCCTCCTGCACTACCGCCACCACCAACAACTGTGGCCCCTACAAAGCCAATGCCACTATATGCACAAGTGCGTAAATCTAATCGGTCAAATAACGAGAAAAGCTCTTCAGAAGATAGAGACGCAGATATAAGGAAACTTGATGTTACCAACGAGGAGGCTTTGGAAGGTATGCCAGTTGGTCAACAAACAAGCAGTGCCTTTGACCGGGACAGTATGGTCACTGTAGTTGACTTATGCCTAACTAGTGATAACTCGTCACAGCTTGCTGACATAGGGGAACAAGCATCTGTAGGGGAAAATAGCCAAGCAAAGCCCGTTATAGAGCCAAAAGTCTCACATATTTACGATGTAGTGTATGAACCATCGGCAGATAATGCCAAGTTAAAGGATGTCATTGCTGCGAGTGACGCAAATGAAGGAGGTGAAAACGGTTCTGCAGAAATGCCATTCGCATCGAATCGTATAGGAGTTCTCCTCCACCAGCCAAAGTCTGATTCTGCCGACATGGATGTGTTGACAGCTAGCGTTTACGAAGAACCGATGGTGCCAGCCTTTCCATCTCCAGATCAATTGCCAGTCGACACCAAAGATGTGAGCGGGCAGTTCTTGACGAAGCACGAGTACACGGTGAAAACGCACGTTATTCTGCCGCACGAGAGGTCTGCCATGACGGACGAAAGCGGCTATGAGTATGCAACGTGTCCCTTCTGTCCCAACCATGGAGAGCCCGGACACGAAGCCACGTGTATGCGAGCAAAGGATGCCGTCGCTGCGGCGACCGAGGAGGAGGCGAGCATCGTCTGCGCCGTGGACGAGGGAGAGTACGACGACCTGTGGCTGAGCAACTCCAAAGGCAGCACTTCGACGCAAAACGAATACGGGCGCCTCTCACGGGGCAACACGGAGCGCACACACGAGGTGTCGCCGGAGACCGGCCACATCTACAATCTGTACGACGACTCGGGCGAGCGCGTGCCGATCGCGCGGCAGCAGAGCGACGACTACTTCGTTGACGATGACGAGATATACGAGGAGATACGCGCTCCGAAGTTTGGCTTCACCGAAGTCGCGGAGAGCGAGTCGACGATATTCTGGTCGTCGGACACGAGCTCGGGCGACAGCGGGGACGAGACGACGGTGCGGCCGCCGCGCGACGACGGGCTCGCACAGCGTCACAGCACGCTCGTCTGCGACAAGCCCACGCGCACGCTGCTGCAGAAGATCACGCGCAGCAAGAAGACGGAGCAGTACGACCCACAGCAGGCGCACGCGCGCGCAAGGAGGAAGATCGACGACGAGGAGCACCTTGTCCCCGACGTGCGGCTGCTGACGACGCGGCACCCGCCACCCTGCATGCCGCTGCCGCCGCCCGACGCGATGTCCGAGAACGAGCTGGTGCGCCGCAAGGTCGTCGCGCAGGTCGTCGACACGGAGAACTCGTACGTCAGCTCGCTGACGCAGCTCGTCGAGGACTACGAGATCCAGCTGCTGAACGCCGTTCCTCCGCTCGTCGGCGCGTCCAAAGTGAAGACGATGTTCTTCCGTGTGCGCTCGATCCTGCAGTGCCACATGATGTTCCGCATCGGCCTCGCGGCGGCCGTCAGCAAGTGGCACGACGAGGAGAAGATCGGCGATGTGTTCATCGCGTCGTTCTCGAAGGCGATCATCGTCGACATCTACAGCGACTTCGTGAACAACTTCACGCATGCCGTTGAGACGGCGCGCCGGCTCTGCAAACAGCGGCCGCCGTTCGCCGACTTCATGAAGAACAACCAGGTGATGTCGAAGGACCGGCTGTCGTTCTTCGGGCTGATGGTGAAGCCCGTCCAGCGCTTCCCGCAGTACATCCTCCTGCTGCAGGACCTGATGAAGCGCACGCCGGCGGGGCACTACGACCGCGTTTCCCTCCAGATGGCGCTGACGACTCTCGAGTGCCTCGCCGAGAAGCTGAATCGCCGGAAGCTAGACAGCGAGCACCGGCTCGCCGTCAAGCAGATCCTGCGCAGCATGAACGTCAAGTTCGCGCTCAAGTCCATCGTCGAGGGAGCGCGCTTCTTCGTGCGTGAAGACGCCGTCGCCGAGCTGGAGTTTGACGAGGGCGGTGGGCGCGAGCACCGGAAGCCCCGCAAGCTCATCCTCATGAACGACATGCTGATCTGCGCGGCGGCGAAGCGGCAGCTGCCTGGCGAGCGCGGCACGAAGTCGCGCGGCTGCTACAACCTCAAGTGGAGCGTCAACCTTCGCGACATCAAGGTCGTCGACAGCGTCGCGTTCAGCGGCATCCACGCGGCGCGTCTCAAGGGCTCGCATGTGTCGCTCGTGTCTCAGCAGACCGAGAAGTCGTCGGGCGTCATCTCGTCGTCGGGCGGTGTCTCGTCCGCCGTGGGATCCGTTAGTCCCGGCGCGATCAGGAGCGGCATTCACCTGCGCTACGACGAGCTCAACTCTCTCGTGCACGATTTCACCGTCGTGTCGCAGATTGACGGCCTGCTGTCATCGCTCCACCGTCCGCTGCCGGCGCTCAACCACGACGTCATGCACCAGTTCTCGCGGCAGCTGCAGTGCGAGATTCGTGCCAAGGACGACGAGATCGCGCTGTTCAGCGTCTGCCAGGTGAACATATCGCTGCCGTCGAAGAGCAAGAGTCAGGGCAGGTTCTACTTCGCCTTCGAAACTTCGACGCCGAAGTCGAAAAAGGACTGGCTGACCGACCTGCACATGTGCCAGGTGGCGCTTGAGCCTAGCAACAACCCCGCGTGGGACATCGCTGACAGCGTCGACGACTGCAAGGCGAGGAGCAAGCTGCCATTGTTCGTCGCGCCGATGCCGGTCTACATGGGCAAGGCGGCGACCGAGGTGAGATGCGGGGCGTTTTGCACCGCCGCCCCGGCCGCGGGCGTGCCGCGAGACCAGCTGTGGGTGTGCAGCAGCGACAGACGCGCCAACAGCATGACGGTGATCTCACTGCACAAGACGCACCCGGAGCTCGTGCACTCGTTCGAGCTGCGCTGCCGCGCCACTGTGCAGTGCATGGCCGTCGTGCCGCAGGACCCGTTCACGACGATCTGGCTTGGCACGGACACAGGCGAGGTGTGCATCTACAAGGTCGACCAGACGCGCGCCGAGCTGGTGTCGTTCTGCACGCCAGGGGGCGCCGGCGTCGCCGGGTTTGCGCACGTTGACGGGCGTGTGTTCGTGGCACTCTCGAGCGGTCGCGTTGCCGTGTACCGGCGCGCGCTCGCCGGAGGCTGGCGCACAGACGCGGCGACGCTTGTCGCCCTAGGCGATGCGCCTGTCACCGCGATGCTGCCAGCGCCATCTGGTGACACACTGTGGTGCGCGTGCGGCCGCAAGATCTTCCTGCTGGACGTCGACGCCGAGGTTGTGCGGCGCAGCTTCTACGTGCACCATGAGCGCGCGGCGAGTGTCGGCACCCTCGCGCGGGCCGGCGTCGGCGTCTGGTGCAGCATACGCACGACCCCGCTCGTGCGGCTCTTCCACGCCGAGACCTACCAGCTGCTGCAGGAGCTAAACGTCGCGTCGGCCGTTGGCCGGCTGCTCGGCGAGCGCAAGCAGCCGCGCGGATCCGGCGTCGCCGTGACGACGCTCGTCGCCTCCTCTGGGTACCTGTGGATCGGCACGAGCGTGGGCATTGTTGTTGTGTATGCACTGCCGCGGCTTGAGGGTGTGCCCGTCATCAGCAACAAGGCGATCGTCTCCTATCACTCGCACAAGAGCGCTGTGACGATGCTCGTGCCCTGCCTGCCTGCGCAGGCCGCGATGCAGCAGAGGCAGCCGCCGAGGAGTCTGACGAAGAGCGGCGGCGCCCCCTACGAAGAGGAGCCGAAGCGCGTGAGCAACCTGTCTGCGTACGACAACGTGAGGAATCGTGAAGCCCCGCCGGCGAGCGAGGTCGACGACGACACCGACGACGTGTACACGACGCCGTACGCAGTCCCGTCCATGGACGACGACGACGATCACCACGACGAGGCGGCGGAGGAGGAGGAGAAGGGGGTCCCGGCTTACGACGACGTCGCGCCCGTCCCCGCGCTGCCTGCCGTGCACTCGTACGTGAATGTACCGAGCAGTACCGACAACACCTATGACACGGTGTACGACGCAAACGTGGAGCAGAGGAAGCAGGAGGAGGAGGAGGAGGGCCCGAGAGCAACGACAACAGCTGCAGCATCTGATGATGTATTCGAGGGGCCTTACGCAGTGACGGATATTCCTCGTAAGTTTGCAGCAATGACCTATCAATAGCCTTATCAATGACTATCAAATAACTTATCAATAGCATGTTCTCGTTATTGATAATTAAGCAATCAAAGTTATATGTAGGGTGGTCAATCAAGGGAAACCCAAATACTGTCCTTTATAAATAGGTGCCTGTCCTATAGAAGTGATTTAACTGTACATGACTCAAGAGAAATGCCAAGTGTCCTTTATAGGCAGATATCGTTCTAGAGAGTTGCTCCATAGTAAACGATACGAAATAAATAATACTAATTAATACAAGTTTGACTGTAGTCATTCTACCAGTTGTTAATTAATAAAATGAGTAAATTTGTGAGTAATGAGTAGCTCGAGTAACGAGTGAGTACATCTCTTGCCTTCCCCATTCTATTAGATTTGTCAACCAGCGATGACGAACGTGAAATAAAATCGCTTCAGCAGACGCGTAGCAGCGGCGCCGCCTCACAGGTGGCCCAACCTGCGGCGATCCCCGAGAGCGGGCCGCCGCCGCTGACCCGCAAGAACTATCGCTTCAACGATGAGAACGTTCGCAGCATCCTGCGCGGCGTCGTTGACCGGGAGGCGCGTGCGCGGGGCTACAGCGGCGCCCACTCTCCCTCGCCGCCGCGCACCAACCTCGACCGCATCACGTCGATGTACGGAAGCCTGATGAACATCGACGTGGCCGACCTTGAACGCGAGAATTCGACGACGGAGTCGGAGTGCTCGGCGAGCGTGCCCCGTGAGGGCGACGTGCCGATGACGCCACCGCTCTTTCCGAAGTTCCCCGTGCGCGGGGGGACGCACAATGACGAGGAGGATGACGATGGGGAGTACGGGATCGCGAGTCGTCCGGCGGCGGCCGCGGGGCTGGAGAACCGCAGTGCGGGCCGGCCGCGCACGATGCTGGTGGTCAGCGGCGGCAGCGGCTACTTCAACTGGTCACGGCTAAGCTCGAAGGACGTGAGCAACAGCGACGCGCACGTCATGGCGTGGGAGATGAAGCTTGTTGGGTGATCTCTGACCGTGGATTGCGGGATGAACAACAGCACTACATGACGTGGGAGATGAAGCTCGTTGGGTGATCTCTGACCGTGGATTGCGGGATGAACAACAGCACTACATGACGTGGGAGATGAAGCTCGTTGGGTGATCTCTGACCGTGGATTGCGGGATGAACAACAGCACTACATAACGTGGGAGATGAAGCTCGTTGGGTGATCTCTGACCGTGGATTGCGGGATGAACAACAGCACTACATGGCGTGGGAGATGAAGCTCATAGGATGGCCGTAGATTCCAAGATGAACAACAGAGACGTGAACACATGGCGGGGTAGCTTTTCAGGTGACTTTCACTACCTCTGTCTGAGCGAGATGGCCACGTCCGTCTCAGATGCTGTTGCTAGAGCTGTCATGCTAATCTATTTTTGTATGCGGTGGATGCCAGAATGTCGCCCTAGCAGCACGTCGTTACTGAGCATTAGTTTTAGGACATCCTATCGCAATGCTCATTAGCTAGATCTGCCTGTCACTCGGGTCAGGCATATATGCCAATATCGGTTGTGGGTTTGCGATGAGCAGACAGTTTTGACTCGTCTCTAGTCGAGCAGGTATCGGTTGGAGAAAGAGTGCAGTCGACATGAAAGATGGTTCAGTTCTGTATACCCACTGTAGACGTGGCATTTTGGGGGTTCGCGAAGTCGCACAAAAACGTGAATACTGTGCTTGCTTGCACGTTTGTTCGGCAACTCTGTCTGAGTTCTCAGTTTTTCGAGACACTGCTACCAATTATAGATAAAAGAAATTGGTTAAGTATGTATACATACATACATACATATTTAGTTATATATATATATACATATATAATAACTAGTAAACATAATAGACGTACGTTTTATCAATTATTATTGACGGTAGAATTAGGCTCTGTAATTAGCGAGTAATTAATTGATCTATAGTGTTAATGATGAAATTGTTACATTAGACAGCATGTCGACTCCTTGTTAGTATTTTAGAAAATAAATTCAGTAGAGCAACGCAAAATACTGAGCTTTTTAACTATGAATACCCCCAAACTGAATTGAATAAATAATTCTTCGCTAATAGTAATAGCCTCGTCTACTCGACGAAATTTAACTCGAGTTAAGCGTCTATACGGGGCCGTAACTCGAGTTAGCTTATCCTCGCCAGTCGATCGAAGTTAAGCTAACTCGAGTTACCTTAACTCGAATTAGCGAATAGTACATAACTCCACGATAGGCGGCAACACTAGTACGATGTACGCACGTGTACTTGCACACGCACGCACACACTCATGCACGCACGTGTACGTGCACACGCACGCACGCACGTCTACGTGCACACGCACGCACTGACGCACGCACGCACTCACGCACGCACGCACGCATGCACGCATGGTACGCACGCACGCACGTGTACATCCAAACGCCCGCACGCACGCACGCGCCCATGCACACACGTCTACATGCGCACGCACGTACGCATGCACGCAGGTGTACGTGCACACGCACGCACGTATATGTGCATACGCACGCGCGCACGTTTACATACACACGCACGCATGCATGCATGCATGCACGCAGGTGTACGTGCACACGCACGCACGCACGGACGCACGTGTACGTGAACACGCACGCACGCACGTGTACGTTCACACGCACGCACGCACGCGCGCACGTGTACGTGCACACGCACGCACGCATGTACGCACGTGTAAGTGCACACGCACGCACGCACGCACGCACGTCTACGTGCACATGTACACGCGCGCACACACGCACGCACGTGTACGTGCACACACATGGACGCACGCACGCACGCACGCACGTGTACGTGCACACGGACGCACACACTCATGCACGCACGTGTACGTGCACACGCACGCACGCACGCATGCACTTAGGTGTACGTGCACACGCACGCACGCACGCACGAACGTGTACCTGCACACGCGAGCACACACGCATGCACGCACGTGTACGTGCCCACGCACGCACTCACGCACGCACGCACGTGTACGTGCACACGCACACACGCACGCATGCACGCACGTGTACGTGCACACGCACGCACGTCTACGTGCACACGCACGCACGCACGCATGCACGCATATGTACGTGCATATGCAGGTACGCACGCGCGCACGTGTACACGCACGTACGCACGCAGGTGTACGTGCACACGCACGCACGCACGTATATGTACATACGCACGCTCGCACGTTTACATACACACGCACGCACGCACGGACGCACGTGTACGTGAACACGCACGCACTCACACACGCACGCAGGCACTCACGTGTACGTTCACACGCACGCACGCATGTACGCACGTGTAAGTGCACACGCACGCACGCACGCACGAACGCACGTGTACGTACACACGCACGCACGCACGCACGAACGTGTACTTGCACACGCATGCACGCACGCACGCACGTATACGTGCACACGCACACACGCACGCACAACCACGCACGCACGGCACCTGTTTTACATACACACGCACGCACGCATGCATGCAGCGCAGGTGTACGTCACACCACGCAACGCACGAACGCACGTCTACGTGCACATGCATGCCACGCACGCGTACCTGTACACATAGTAATGATACGCAATCTGTATGTGCATAACCAGTCAGATTTACCTAATCAGTGTAGGGGCCTACTGAATTAAGTTCTCAATTATTAATATCGTAGTTGGAAATCTAATAATTTATTGACTGGTGCGTGTTTTCAGGGGACCCCTGCATGGTCATGCTATTGCACACAATTTGGGTTAAATCTGATTTTACTTAACTAGACAAACTGCAGCCCGGATCGCGCGCGAAAGCGCGAACAGCGCCATCTCATGGCGCCATTAGGGTCAATTCGCTGCCACAATATGTATAACTATATACGCAAATCACTTTGTGTAGTAGATAAAGCCCCAGAATCGGTGAATTGAGGAGTTCTGGCCATTGCCGAAATTTTTGGACTTTGCACGTAGTGCGAGAATAAATCGAATGGTCGGAATTGTGTTTTTTTTTTCTTCGCGCGTACGTTTTTTCCTATAAAAACGACTTCGAATTTATTTAATTTAACGCCCTGAAGTTAATTCTGGTACATATCGCGGCCCATAGATCGCGCCACCGAGGGCTCTCCTCCGAGGCATTTCGCAGACAATTTTCGTTAGACTGGCGCGGTCGAGAATTTCACACGCTGCAGTAACTATAACTTTAGTGTAGCGAAAGAGACTTGCCCGAATTAACGTCCGTGCCAGTCTAACCTGGAATCGTGACATCGCGTGTTCGTTATCGTAGCCATCTTGCTTCTCCTTATGAACCTGTTCACCCCGCGCTCGCATCTCCTCTCAGACTCTAGCCCGTTTTGCCGTTTTTGCATATTACCAGCCACTGGCAGTGCGTCAAGCCCGCACGTACAGCACACACTGCATGATCATCAGTTCGTTTAGACTGAGCCACTAGCGGCACTAGAGACCGTGTACAAGATGGCGTTGCGCAAAAGATGCGTTGTTACCCGACCGCACTACTACTACTACTACTACTAGTACTAGTAGTAGTAGTACTACTAAGTTACCAGCACTACTAGTACTAGTACTAGTAACTACCAGGACCGCAGGAGCTAATAGTAATAGTAATAATGACTAACTCTGTTACTAGTATTAACTAACTTACTAATAATGACGAATCCTAACCATAACCCTAACCTATATATTGATATAATATTATATTTAGATTGATGTAAATGACATTGGTTTTATTGGCCATGCCATACATTGGGGCCGCATATAATATTGGGAGCCATGTTCTCTATCCTTGAACCCTAGCTACTACTAGACTACTATACGACTAGCACAAACGCTCTTTGCTAGGGTTAGAATACCCCCTAGGCTATACTAGACACAGGCACTTGAAGCGTTTCAATAAAAATATAATGCTAACTAAATACGAAATCTATTTACTACGAATTGTTCATGTTTCTAGTATAGGCCTACTCTCTTTCAAGAAGGTTGCGAGGTGCAAAGGCTATATATAGACTAGGACTCGCTCCCACCTCGATTAGCCATTGAGTGACTAAGCTAAGCCGAGAGGTGCGAGAGAGTGCCAGTCTATGGGCTATAGCGGCGGCAGGCGGCGCAGCTGCTTTCCAACTCCCGTACGAGCCTCGCCATTGGAACGTTGCAAAAACGTTGCAGCGTTGGGCGCGAAGAGCGCCGGTAGGTGTTTCGTGATTTTGACAGCCGTTTGCATTACTGGGCAAGGTTCGCGGAATGTCAGAATTTCGACACGTCTTTCTTCTGGATTTCGCGTCACACAGCTCGGTTACGAACAGATTACTCGGTTACAGTTTTTATAGCAAGTCAACACTGTTGACGTCCCAAATGTCTACCCTCTGTGTCCCCCAGTAAAATTGCGGACTGTTCGCTGGCAGCTATGGATCCCGTGCGCCCGCCAATTCATTCGGCGCACGGATCCATAGCTGCCAGCGCTGCATACTGTCGTAGGACGTTGCCGCGGTCGCGGTGCGCCTTGCGGCGGAACTGCGCGAAAGATCTGCGCTTAGCGCAATTGGGATCAACATCTCCTTCGGCAACGCTTCTCTAGTATCCGCTCTCATCTGGACTGTAGGCCCACTTTAGTTCATTCGAATCACATTATCCCGTGAAGTTGCCTGTCAATATTCTCTTGTCCCATATATATATATATATATATATAATACAAATAAACAAATTTGTCTTTATTAACTCCTGATATATATATACATCTAATATAAGTTCGTATGTATGTATCTATCTATCTATCTATCTATGTATCTTCCCTATAGGCGGCCAAACCGCCCAAGCGATTCTGGATGCAATTTTCACAGGGCCATCTCTTATACCGGGGAGTGTTCGTAGCTGAAAAAAACCTGCAATCCGTCAAACTCACCGAAAATCCGTGAAAAACCCCTCAATTCGTGAATCTTCACACATTGTCAGCACTGACTGTACAGTGCTGCCACACAGAGAAAAAATCGATCACTCATTCCATCAGCTGCCGAAACCGAAAACGATTGTGAAACCCAAACCGAGCACCGAGCTAAAACAGAGCACAGCCAGTTCAAAGGTTACGACTGCATTGTTTATCAACAGGCTTTGAAATGAGAAGCGCAACCCATTCGTACATGCTGTTACGTGCCATACGTGCATGCCGTACGTGGGGAGCTCAACAGTTCGAGACGCCAGGAATCTTTACATATTTCCACCAGAGAATAACACGAAAAACATTGTTTATCAAGAGGTTTTCAAATGAAAAGTCCAACCCATTCGTACATGCTGTTATAATAACTTTTTGTCATTTACACCATATTACTATTATGTTCCAGTGGTTCTAAGTTGGGTTGTGCTGTCATATAAATGTCATAGTAACAGTTTTCCCATGCTTATTATCTTATTAGACTGATTTCTAAATATTCATATTCTGTGCAATGTTATTGTCGATTTTTACCCAATGTTCCTATTGTGTCCCATTATTAGTAGTATGAATTAGTAGCACGATTTTACCAGCGGCAGGCGGGTACCAGCACTAGTCTAATATAAGTTTCGTATGATGTATCTATTATCTATCTATCTATGTACTTCCGCTATAGCGGCCAAACGCCCAAGCGATCTGGATGCAATTTTCACAGGGCATCTCTTATACCCGGGGTGTTCGTAGCTGAAAAAAACCTGCCAATCCGTCAAACTCACCGAAAAATCCGTGAAAAACCCCTCAATTCGTGAATCTTCACACATTGTCAGCACTGACTGTACAGTGCTGCCACACAGAGAAAAAATCGATCACTCATTCCATCAGCTGCCGAAACCGAAAACGATTGTGAAACCCAAACCGAGCACGCGAGCTAAAAAGAGCACAGCCAGTTCAAAGGTTACGACTGGCATTGTTTATCAAGCAGGCTTTGAAATGAGAAGCGCTAACCCATTCGTACATGCTGTTATCGTTCATACGTGCATGCGTTACGTGGGGAGCTGCAACAGTTCGAGACGGCCAGGAATTCTACATATTTCCACCAGAGAATAACACGAAAAACATTGTTTATCAAGAGGTTTTCAAATGAAAAGTCAACCCATTCGTACATGCTGTTATAAACTTTTGTCATTTACACCATATTACTATTATTGTTCCAGTGGTTCTAAGTTGGGTTGTGCTGTCATACTAAATGTCATACGTAAACAGTTTTTCCATGCTATTAATCTTATTAGAATGATTTCTAAATATTCATATTCTGTGGCAATGTTATTGTCGATTTTTACGCAAGCAATTACTTCCTATTGTGTTCCCAATTATTGAGTATATGAATTAGTAGACGATTTTACGCCAGCGCATGGGAAGTAGCCAGCAGCTAGTCTAAAATAATATTGAGTTACGTAATCGTATGTATCTATCTATGTATCTTCCCTATAGGCGGCGCAAGACCGCCAAAGCGATCTGGATGCATTTCACGAGGGCCATGCTCCTATACCCACGGGCGTGTTCGTAGATGAAAAAACCTGTCAAACCCGTCCAAACCGCCGAAAATCTCGTGAAAAAACGCCTCAATTCCGCAATCTTCACACAATGTCAGGCAACAGCCTATGGGCTATTGTTTTCTTGGCCGCTCACCTCCATGATCTCATCAGCTGGCTGGTATTGTGAAACCGGAAACGGAAATCGAAACCTAAAACAGAGCATAAGCACTGACCAGTTCAGAAGGTACTACTCACCATCTCAGTTCACAGTTTCGGTTTCAGATGCTACGATCTGAGAATGCCATTGTACGCATTCAAAGCTATGCCATTTTCTGATTCAATACAAAAATTTCTAATTTCCAATGTGCATTGGTTGCACGCAAAGCATTCAGCTAGACAATATCCAGTGGACACAGGACCCCACTCGCGGCCGGCTGTCCTTATCTATATCTAATATATGATATTTCTTTATTCCCGCGTACGATTCTCACAATGGTAGCTGTACGTGGGGAGCTTCAAACAGTTGGATACCCCAGGCATCTCTACGCCCGCATTATTCCACCAGAGAAAACACGAAAAACATTGTTTATCNTACTAGTAGTAGTAGTAAGTTATTCTCGTACATATCGCGGCCCATAGGTCGCGCCACGAGGCTCTCTTCGAGGCATTTCGCACATAAATTTCCTGAGACGGGCCCGCGGTGCATAGTTTGACACGCTGCAGTAACTATAACTTTAGTGTAGCGAAAGAGACTTGCCCGAATTAACGTCCGTGCCAGTCTAACCTGGAATCGTGACATCGCGTGTTCGTTATCGTAGCCATCTTGCTTCTCCTTATGAACCTGTTCACCCCGCGCTCGCATCTCCTCTCAGACTCTAGCCCGTTTTGCCGTTTTTGCATATTACCAGCCACTGGCAGGAAGATCAAGCCTGCACGTACAGCACACACTGATCATCAGTTCGTTTAGACTGAGCCACTAGCGGCACTAGAGACCGTGTACAAGATGGCGTTGCGCAAAATATGCGTTGTTACCCGACCGCACTACTACTCAGGGCGTTAAATTAAATTATGGGACGCGATATCTACGAGAATAACTTCAGGGCGTTAAATTAAATCAATTACAAATCGCTTTTATATAAAAAACAGTTTGGTTTGCGCGTTTTGGCCATTGCAGAATTTTTTGGACTTTGCACGTAGTGCGAGAATAAATGCAATGGTCGTAATTCGTACTTTGGAACTGCTCAATTGACCGATTATACGGCTTTATCCTATACCCGCGCTTCCTTCATGAGCGAGAGCGCCATCTGTCGTGGAGTTTGCTACCGCACAACTAATTAACAACACCGCGACATCACACCTTGCCCAGCTCTCAACCAACATCCGACGCGAGCGCCACCGCGCGGATCGTCTGCTGGGGCGATACGTTGCCACAACACGCGTGCTTGACGATCTGCAGCCGGATATACGCGCGAAGCGCGCAAACGCCGCGCAGCGGCGACACAATGACTTAATCGCTGCCCTTATTTAGAATACTTTCACGAGGCCATTCTGTATAAACGTGGGGAATTCAAATTAGAGATTAGCATAAATTATGCTAATCTATTATTTCCTCCATGTCGGTATCATTACGTTTCTCCATAGACCGTCACGCAGTCAATGTTAAAAATACAACAGTATCAGTTACATTAGCAATAAATCCATAAATTATGAATCAACGATGCAAATACACACGCGCGCGCAAACACACGCACGTACAAACACACGCACGTGTGCACACAGAGATACACGCACAAACGCACGCACAGCACGCACACATGCGCGCACAAACGCACGCACAGGCGCGCACACACACACGCACAAACGCACGCACACGCGCACACACAACCGCACGCACACGCGCGCAGGCACACGCGCGCATGTACACGCACGCGCTTATCTCTCGCCCACGAGCCGTCATATATTCTATATTGACCGCCATATGTGTATATAGTCAGCGTGAGGGTAGCCACCGATGAATTAAAGCCGCCAGCACGAATTAAGAAGCTGAACAACTACCGCACCAAACTGCATGCACTCCCAACTTGTTAGCATATATAATCCTATGATATACGTGCTCTGACATTACTTATGTAGTTTTACGTCTAGGAAACTATTTTTCGACACGTATTTCATGGTCAGATCTGGTTGTTCCTTTTTTATGTTTTCATGCAAACCCATCTAGATTGCGAAAGAAATTCTCGCTGTTGCACCAGTATATTTAGACGTGCTCTGGTAATGTAGCATACATGTCGCCATCTATTGGCTGATTTAAATTTATTATTGCACGTCAGCCACAGCATTCTATCATTATTAAAGAGAGAGTGGTGATTTATTTTTCATAGTAAGAAACGGTGAAGAATATTTTATATCCATTTTGAAAGCATAATTTCAGCTATACATACAGCTACATAAATCATGTAGCATACACATCGCCATCTGTTGGCTGATTATAATTTATTATTGTTACACCATCAGGACTATTCTATCTTACTACTATACAGTCAATGCTAAATGTACACGCTTATCAGAGCTACATAATATACACGTTCATTCTAGGCCAATATATCGGAATAAATATTTAAAAAAATTCTTCAATACACTTTAAACATATATTTTTTTTTATTCATATACTTTAAATTTTTTACACATTTTACTATATTTTTTTAGATTTCGCTAAATATTTTATATTTTTTTATATAATTTATATTTTTAACTATCTTAACCGTTATCAAATATATGATATGTTCACTTAATTATCGCGTAGAGTAAAGAATAGATTAGATTTAGAAGATTTTCATTTTCACCATTACAGCTACTAAGCGTAATGACATAGCATGTACGCATGAACGCATTCTATCACACCAGCCAGCTAGCCAGCCAGCCAGCCAGCCAGCTAACACAAGACTTACTTAAGCTATGTTGCTTAACAATAAGATGTACTTAAGCTATGTTACTTGACATCTAGCACAACAAGATTTACTTAAGCTATGTTACTTGACATCTAACACAACAATATGTATTTAAGCTATGTTGCTTGCCAATCACACACAAGACTTATTTAAGCAATGTTACTTGACATCTCGCACAATACTTACTTAAGCTATGTTGCTTGCCAGCTAACACAAGACTTATTTAAGCTATGCTGCTTAACAATAAGATGTACTTAAGCTATGTTACTTGACATCTAACACAACAATATGTACTTAAGCTATGTTACTTGACATCTCACACAATACTTACTTAAGCTATGTTGCTTGAAATCTAACACAACAATATGTACTTAAGCTATGTTACTTGACATCTCACACAATACTTACTTAAGCTATGTTGCTTGACATCTAACACAACAAGATGTACTTGGCAATTTTACAACAATTGTACAAGATTACACAACAAGCTACGCTGCTTGCTACGGCAGTGGCGCTACTGAGGGCTTCTTGCAACCGAAGAGTTCTCTTACGGCCAGGCGAAAGTCCATAAACTTGTAGAAGTAAACGATCGGGTTCAGAAACGAATTCAATATGAGTCCGTTTATTCGAATAACGCGCAGCGCCTGAAGCCACCACTCGTTTCCAGAGTTGGGATACGCAAGAAGCAGACACATGTACAGCATGTGCGGACCGAGGAGAGTCCACGAGGTGCCGACAACGGTCAGTATGATCTTCGACATCTTCAACGTCGCGTGGAAAGCCGACATTTCTTGTCGTTCCTCGTTCGACGCCGTCGCCATTCTTTTCGTGTGCGTCCAGGCGATCCTGGCGATGACACCATAGCAGTATGACATGAGTACGAACAGGACGAGGTAGTGACTGAACACGTAGTAAGCGTAGGCGCGTGTCATCATCCGGCCGGGTATGCACAGCGCCGACGGCCGCCACCGCAGCGCCACCTGGATCATGCCGCCGACGCTCATCAGCATTGCGTACGTTATGCAGGCGGCTATGAGCCAGCCCGTGCGCGCCGGCGTCATTAGCAACGGGTAGCGTAGCGGGTACGAGATCGCCGTGTATCTGTTGATCGTGCACAGTGCCATGCCGGCCATAGAGCTCACGATATTGAAGACTCCGTAGCCGGTAAAGACGACGCAGCGCAGACGCGTGTCGCGAGGCAGCACCGCCGTCCACAAGACAGCACCGACGACGAAGTCGTAGCAGGCGAGGTTGACGATGGTGATGTTGGCGGCGGTTTGCAGACGACGGATCTTCGCTACGCTGACGATGACGAGGCCGTTGCTGACCATCGTGAATAGCGAGAACAGCACGAGGCAGGTGAGGATGAGCGCGCGCACGTGCGCCGTCGTGTTGGAGAAATACAGGTGATCGTTGTCGTCATCGTCATCGTTGTCGTCGGCGTCGGTGTCGTTGTCCCAGCGTCCGCCGTCGACTGTCTCGTTGTCGTAACTCGACAGCGTGGCTTTATTTTCCATGTTTGTTGGTTTCTTTGAAGCTAATGAGGCTTCCTCTAGCGTCCTCGGGGTTCCTCTCTCTCTATCTTTTTTTAAAATTTACTTGTAAATTTCTAAATTAATATTATTATTTTTTAATTCTTCAGAACGCTATGCGTGCTATGTGAATAACGTACTGCGCTTCTCGGCGCAGCCTTATGGTTAGGTGTAAATCAAGTTCTGCTCAGTGACCAAGTGAGTTTGTGGACTGTCAGGAGAGGAAATGCGCGCATGCTGTTATATAGTGTACTTGTGCGCAGTACTCGTGAAAGCGCGCGAGCACACACACACGCGTACGTGCGCACACACACACGCGCGCGCATGCGCACACACACACGCGCGCGCATGCGCACACACATACACACACGCGCGCGCATGCGCACACACATACACACACGCGCGCACGCACACACACACACACACACACACACACACACACACACACACACACACACACACACACACACCCACCCACACACACACACAATATCTATCTATCTATAAATATATATATATATATATATATACCTTCTAGTTGTGATGTTGCTCGACGCGGACAATCGAAGGAGGAGAGGAGATCCGTCGATCCTCACGCTCGCGGTTCGTGTATGACGTCACCGACCGGCGGCGGGTCAGCGGGGTGGCGGGCGGTGGAAGCATGCGAGGGTGATGTATCAGATGTATCGTGCTGAGGCGCGCCATCTCTTTCTTCACGTCCGCGAACGTCTTCGGCGGCTTCTTAATGGACTTCTTAAACTGATTCATGATGTCGGAGAGCGTGATGGTCGACGGGTAATGCTATCCCCCGGGCGTGGAGGNGGGGGTCCGGACCCCCCCCCCTGCTCGCGCAGAAAACGCATCTGAGGGGGTCTAATTTCAAAAAAATCCGGGGGGAGAGCCCCCCAGACCCCCCCTTCGCGTGCTCCTGTACACGCCCCTGGTTTCGCCCCCCTAAGAAAATACCCTGGCGCCGCCCCTGCTCACCAGTATGACAGTAGGCTAACTTGCACATAAACGTAGACTCTATATATTGATCTAATAACAAAAGTGGTTCTCCTGTAATTCTATACTACTTGTAATAATTTACTGTAGTAGCATATAGGCATGCCACATAGTGAGTAATCATTTTCTTCTTTTTTTTCATCATTACCAGCTATTACAAAGATTCTGCTGCAGGTTATTCCCTTGATGCATTTTATTCTCCTAGGTGCTGCATTCCCAAAGGCTTTCGGAGGAACCGTTGCAAGTATGGGTGATTTGTTAGAAGGATGGAGGTGTTGTATGCGGCCACTCTAACTGCATGGCAGCTAGGGCTTGTAGCTGCGACACTCTTTGCCATTGACAGGGGTAAGTATATATTTATGAAAACCAGGAAAACACCTCATGCCATAGAAGAAGCGGTTTATTCGTAAATTATAGCCGGTAACAGACGGCTACTCCGAAAATCCTATAACAAACAAAACAAATATGGCGCATCACACCCCAGTGTCCACATACAGTGTGATGTAGCAATAATACATTGGCAACCAACATACACCATACTACACATAAGATGCTGATACAATTTTACCACTGTGATCAATCTACGTCCCATTACATAATGATACTATGCCGGTAAAAGTATTACTCCTGCACAACAATATTGGCGTATCTAGACACGTTAACCACATACGCGTTCCGCACACGCCTAGGGCAGAGTAGCCTACACACTACCTTCACTGAAAATAACTCCCCTAAGTGGGAGTGACAACACATATACATGGGCCAAACAAGAAAACGAATTACTCAAAACAAACATGGTTCACGTTGAACCCATGGTGGCATTGCCATGGATTCCTCCGAAGATACAGTAAAATCAAACAACAATATTCAGTTCACTGTAGGATTGTGTGACCACCATGAAACCATACAGATTACAATCACTCCTCGAGTTCCCGTGGCCCATGTCGTATCTGAAATACAGTACTAGTACCCGCCACTCACCCCCAAATGCACGTCAGCAACTGTATCCATGAGTTAGACCTGCACGCTGTTGTTGGCTGATTCCGTTCCGACACTAGATGAAACCATAACATGCACGATAATAACACTCGCCAAATATCACGTTCCCACAGATTGTACTACGTATCTCGAATACGACAAAGAAGAGAGTTATCAGCAAAACCGGTATAAACCAATTCGAATCACATGCACGACCAATTAACTCCCTATAGCGCCATGTCGAATTTACCTTCACCGCTATTAAGTCTTAATTTGGCACGAATCCACACTTTACGACTACAGACGTTACTCATACTGATGTCCGGTAGCTTAACTACATTCTGAATGAGAAAATATGCATGCTAGACAGTCTGCAGCCGGATCAACGCGCGAAGCGCGAACAGCGCCACCTGTGGTGCCACAATGACTTAATCGCTGCCCTTACTTAGAATACATTCACGAATCCCTTCGGGTATAGGATAAAGCCCGAGAATCGGTCAATTGAGCAGTTCTGGCCATTGCCGAAATTTTTGGACTTTGCACGTAGTGCGAGAATAAATCGAATGGTCGTATTTCGTACTTTGTTTGGTTTGCGCGTTGCGTTTTTTTCTATAAAAACGATTTCTAATTTATTTTATTTAACGCCCTGAAGTTATTCTCGGCTCCGTACATATCGGCGGCCCCTTAGATCGCCGCAGCAGCGAGGCTCCGTCTTGAGGGATTGTGCGCGTACGAAAGAATTTGCGCGGCTGAGGAGCTGGCCCGGGCGGTCCAGAGTTTCACTACGCTGCCGGGCACTAACTATAACTTTAGTGTAGGGCGAACGCAGGACTGTGCGCCGATATTAAGCCTCCGTACGCAGTGGCTAACGTTGGAATGCGTTGACGTCGCGTTTTCATTATCGTAGCCATCTTCGCTTGCTCCTTATGACTCGTGTTTGACGGCGCCGGGCGCGTTCGCATCTGGCCTGGCTCAGACTCTAGGGAGGCGGCCGTTTTTGCCTGTTTTTGGCATATTACCAGGCGGCACTGGCAGGAAGATCAAGGCGCGCGCAGCGTAGCAGGCATCACACTGATACTATTCAGTTTCGTGTTTAGACTGAGCCAGCTAGCGGCTAACTAGAGAGCGCGTGTAGGGCCAGATGGTGCGTTGGCGCAAGGAAGATGCGTTGTGTAGCGCGTGGGCGACCCGCACTATCTACTACTCACTACTGGAGTAGGCTAGTAGTTAGTAGTACTTAGCTGTTAAGTTAGCCGTGAGCACGTACTAGTAGCTAGTACTTATTAACTAGGCCAGGACCGCAGGAGCTAATAGATAATAGTAATAATGACTCAAACTCTGTTAGCTAGGGTTTGAACTATACTTTACTAGATAATGACGAACCGCTTGATCGCATATTGATCCCACCTAACCTATTATATTGAATATAGATAGTTATATTTAGAGTCTGATGTAAATGACATTGGTTTTTATTGGCCCTGCCATAGCATTGGGGCGGCATATATATAGTTGGGAGCGGCATGTTCTCCTCCTCCTTGAGACTCACTAGTACTACTAGGATCTACGCTACCTGAGGCGAGGCTAGGCAAGACACGCATCTTTGCTAACGGGTTAGAATACGCACGCTAGGCGTATCCTAGACACAGGCACTTGAAGCGTTTCAATACAAATATAATGCTAACCTAAATACGATAATCTATTTACTAGCGAAACTTTTGTTATGTTTTCTAGTATAGGCCTAGCTCTGCTTTCTAACGAAGGTTGGGCGAGGTGTCACAGGGTATATATAGGACTAGGACGTCGCTGGGCGGGCGGCGTACCTCGGATAGGCGGCATTGAGTGACTAAGCGTAGAGCCGAGAAAGTGCGAGAGAGTGCGCAGTTCTAGTGGGCTATTAGGGCGCGGCGGCAGCGCGCGCGCACTAGGCTTTCCAACATCCCGGTAAGCGAAGCCCTCTGCCATTGGAAGCGTTGCAAAAACGTGTGCAGCGTTGGGCGGCGAAGAGCGCCGGTAGGGTGTTTCGGTGATTCTGACAGCGGCGTTTCGCATTAGGCTGGGCAAGGTTTCGCGGAATGTGCGAGAATTTGCGAAGTCAGTCTTTCTGTTGATCTTTCGTCGGTCACAG
>NW_014578105.1:54495-64495 GCF_000485595.1 Priapulus caudatus
TCAATCGAGTCATAGCCCTGTTCACACCAGTCACTGCTAGGGCTATGTATAATCCAGATGAGACGGGATACTAGAGAAGCGTTGCCGAAAGGAGAGGGTGATCCCAATTGCGCTCAAGCGCAGATCTTTCGCGCAGTTCCGCGGCAAGGCGCACGCGACCGCGGGAACGTCCTACGACAGTATGCAGCGCTGGCAGCTATGGAGCCCGGGGCCCGCCAATTCATTCGGCGCACGGATCCATAGCTGCCAGCGCTGCATACTGTCGTAGGACGTTCCCGCGGTCGCGTGCGCCTTGCCGCGGAACTGCGCGAAAGATCTGCGCTTCAGCGCAATTGGGATCAACATCTCCTTTCGGCAACGCTTCTCTAGTATCCCGTCTCATCTGGATAGATATATCCAGGAGTTTCAACTAAAATTAGTTCGATTACCTCGAGCCGATCTTCACTCGCCAACGGTCAGCACAAGAAAGGGCGGCAAATGAGAGAGCGTGGACAATGTGCTTTTGCCGGAACTACCCGAGTACCGAAGGACAATTAGAATTCATTCCCCCCCTCCCCCAAAATACATTTTTATGTTGCACAACCCCAAATGAACACAAACCATAGACTAAAATGGGTTATCACACAATTGTAGTACATATTTTTAATAGCCTACGAACTTCGACAGGCTAGCGCAACTGAGGGGCCCACTCGGCTGTTATGGTCCAGTAATGCCATCTGGCGTGACTAATGCACCGGTTTCATTTAACTGAAAAAAATAGTGAGCAAACATGAAATATCCCATCATAATAGTAAAATTCTTCCCTTCTTAGTAAAATTTCATCCATGTTTTTTAACTTAAATCAAGTTAACATTCATTGTTTGTACTGGTATATTAATGTAGCAGCAATATTTTCTCTATCTTCCCCAGTTGTTAAGATGAAGAAGGACACTTCCTGCTCCTCCCTACCCAATACATGGTTGGCACCGTCAAATTCTCGAGCTGCCAATGTAGTACCATCACCAGCCTCAGAAATGGACTTCTCCAACGCAAGGTAAAGATGCCAGGTGTGCCTTATGTACAAATTATATGTAGGGGTATCAAAACCATACCCATGATTATCACAAAAATAATTTTAGGAGGGAATGAGAAAATGCCATCAAAAGGCTATTGGTGACATTGTGCTAATATGTTTTCAGGTGGTTGGGAGTGAAACACGAGCTGTAAATTAGAGATGTCCAGAGGTGGAAAGTGCAACAGAAGGAGAGAAGGAGTCATTCTGTGAAGGATCGCATGCATCAGGTGATAAATATAATAAATCTACAAGTACTCATTACAGACATTGCGCTTACCAGTGCATTTTATTGTTTGCTCTGCATACTTCGTGATAAGCAACATTCGACATGAGAAAATCTTTTATTTTGACGAAGTCAGATGCAGCTTGTAGAATCGCATGATTGTCCGTCCGTCCGTGTGTCAACAGTTATGGCACAATTCATAACCGCTCGACGTGCGGTCTTGATTTTTGGGACGTCGGGGGGGGGGGTGGAGATTAAGTTAGTATGATACTAGTACGACAAGTAGCAACAGACCTCAGCTGAACCCAGTCGCTCTACATTTGGCTGGTTCTTGGTATTATCAGGAGTAGATAATAGGGAAGGAGTGTGACTTCAATAAACAAGGGAAATTCGTCATTTACTAGCCTTATAATACCTACGATTTACTAAGCGTAACTCATCCAACTTGAGCTCAAAACGTACACAGTACATTCGCCTAGCATCGTGCGAAATCGTTTCCTCGTATACACCCGCAATCCGGAGATACAGACTAAAACGTACGACACGATTTTGCATTCTGTTGCCAGCAAACTCGATGCGTTCAGAGCCTAATTTGAAACAAAAGGCAGCTACTAACGCTCGGCGATGCGGTGCGGCTCGCTGGGAGATTGCTGCTGATTGCGGTGGGCGTGCGTGCGTGGGGGGCATACCAGCTGTATGCCAGTATGCGGTAATGTAGCGTGTATGCCTGGTCAAGGTTATCTCGCCGAATGTTGCGTCGATGTCCAATCTCCCAGCGAGTCACACCGCATCGCCGAGCATTAGTAGCTGCCTTTTGTTTCAAATTAGGCTCTGAACGCATCGAGTTTGCTGGCAACAGAATGGAAAATCGTGTCGTACGTTTAGTCTGTATCTCCGGATTGGCGGTGTATACGAGGAAACGATTCGCACGATGCTGGCGAATGTACTGTGTACTGATTGGAGCTCCAAGTTGGATGAGTTACGTGTAGTAAATCGTAGGTATTATAAGGCTAGTAAATGACGAATTTCCCTTGTTTATTGAAGTCACACTCCTTCCCTATTATCTACTACTGGTATTATGAAACATGCTACATATAATAATGATAATAAACTGTCATAATTTATATTCCATGACAGGTGTTAACAGTGGTGTCATACTGTCGGCAATACCTGGATACACAGAACACTTTGAGAAGTCAGCCAACGCAACCTTGCCAGCTCCTCTAACAGAACTGTACAGTTCACAGCCACTTTGAGCTTCGCTGTGCTAATCGACAAATCGAGGGAGACATTTGTCCGGCTGTCAGATGTGCTGTCGGATGAGCTCGTCTCTATTGGTGTATCTGATGTGCTGGGTGGTGGTGTGTATGAAGTGCTGGGCTCGGAAGTTGCGTCTGATGAGGTGGGCTCCCATTACATGTTTCCATGTGTCCGAGCCAGGTTTTAATAGGGCTGCTGCTGCTGTTGATCTCTTAGTCTGAAATTTTAGTTCCAATCATTAATATTTTTAGTCAGGGTAAGATTGTCAGATGTTAACATGGTATTTATAATATATATTAAATATATATTTAATAATATATATTATATTATATTATATATTAAATATATTATATTATATATATAATTAATAATATATATACCATGGCCTGTCACATGAGTGATCAGTTTCTTCATGAGTGAATAAACCACAATATATCTAAAAATATAGCCAACCCCCTTGCATGTTTAAGTTGGTTTTTACTTTCTATCACAGAAATTCTGTCAAGTTTAATTATCCAACACTATACATAATGTACACCTACATACTTGCTCATTTTTTTCTCATTTTCATGCTGGTTCTCCTCTCATGAGATGCTGCAGCCAGTAAAGCAGCTCTTTTCTGTGGATATCTTGTATGTGTGAATACAGATGGCACATAATCTGGTGACGGGATTATTGCTCTTCACACCTGAGTGAAAAAAAAAAACTAACATATATACGTATTACCTGATTATTCCTAATGTCAAGTTACTACTACTACTAGCATTTTAGGGACAGATCAAGAATTTCAAGTAATGGATAGTACACTTAAAATTGGTGGCAGCATGGATTTTCCTAGGCTTTTATAAGCAACTGCACTCCCTGCACGTATTGCCGTAACAATACTACTGGGAATGCTATACCGGAAAATATTGCTGCTACATTAATATTACCAGTACAAATGTAGCGATGCTGGCGTGCAAGCTAGCATCGAGCGCACTGATTATTTATTCAATAAATTAATAAACTGACCAGATAGCGTGGTCGACAGAGGGAGTGCGGAGAGGGGGCACGCGGTGCAGGTGAAGCAACGCGTACTCGCAGTCGCATAGGAAATGCGACCTGGCGAAGCTCAGAGGTGAGAAGATAATGCCGGATGTCGGTCGCGAAGGCCGGGCTCAATATAAAAGGCGCGCCGCGCTTGGAGCGGGAGAACTCCTCTCCCTGTTGTTCTGCCCGACTGTTGTTCACACATTCCCTTGTACGCTGTCACGGCTTTATTTGTAAATCAACTGTTATCATGGCTCAAATATACGTGTTTGTGGTACGTTACCTTATAGTTCGTGTTTGCTTTTGCGGTCTTCCACTACCGTTACTCATTACCCGGTACACCCTATACGTCACGCCAAGTACAACCTTATAGTGCAGTGACCGAGACCCAAAAAATCAAGTGCACCCCTACCGGAGGTAATAACAAGCTGGACTGGTCTCATTTTAAACGTATGGGTCCCTAGTTTATGAAAAGACATGTTGTAGTTGCAGCAACCTTGTAGCAAACATGCCGAATTAAAACCCTTTGTTTACGGTAACATCTGAAAAAATGACATTTTCAGTTACTTGCTTATTTTGTGAAATTAGCCCCATTATATTTTATAATTGATGGTTATATCAATATATTTCATTGAAATAGATATGAGCAATATTTTTGAGGCAGTTTTATGCTGGCTAAGGGGTTAAGGGGCCAAAAATTATACCCCAAATTTGCATTTTTTTGTGAAATTTTGACCAAATATAATGTATATTTCTTGCACTATTCCACCAATACATGTTATCACTGTGTCAGATCTGACTGTATTCATGGGCCTAGATGTGATATTGATAAAAAAAATCAGTTTCAGCATGGTAAACGGTTACAACATGGTGCATTAACCCCTTATTTGTGACAGACCTTAAAACTACTTTTTCAGTTCTTACTTGCATATTTTATAAAATCAGCCACTGCAGGGATGTTTAAAGCTGATGGTTTATCAATGTTTTGATTGAAATATAGATAAAGCAATGCATTTTAGGCAGTTCTATGCTGTTAAGGGGTTAAGGGTCCCAAAAATATACCAAAAAATTTGGCAATTTTTTGATATTTTGACTCATAATAAAGAACGTTTCCATGCATACTGCCACCAATACATGGTACAATAGTATCATAGGTCTACCTGACTGAAGACTATATATCTATCAGTCTGGATGTAGCATTGATATAAAAATCAGTTGAAGCATGATGAAGGCTGAGTACAACATGGTACATGAACCCTGTTTACAACAATGCTAAATGGTTACATAACACTGTGGGCCATGATGTCAATAGCCACTTATCACAAATCTATGTGCCACTTCCCCTTCTGGTATGGTGTTCTGATTTTCAGTCAGTACATAAACAAGCATCATGCACTCTAGTCCAGCAAGGAGACAAGGACATTTCCTCGCACTCAAGCAGTCTTTTTGTCTGTGCAGTAGAAATGTGTCAGGTCTCGAACTTCAACTGGAGCTGATGGCTGAGTGAACAACGTCTGTGTAATGCCTCCATCATCACACAAGCAGACCAACCATGGCCAACCGTTCGATCACTCTTGGTTGGGATGTGACTCCTGCACCAAATCCGTGTTTGGTACTTTGCGCGCAGGACATGTTGTTGGAAGGCATCTACTGTTTGAGGAAGCATGGATGCATACTTGTCTGTCATTGTAGCCATGATGTACCGCAACTCATCAAGTGTGTCCATTTGCTTCTTCTCGTAGAGGAGTAGTGTGTAGCTACGGGCTACCGTGATGCTCTCCTTATGTCGTCTTCATGGAATGACTTGAGGTTTGTCAGACTGTCCGCATGTTTCACACAGTTTGTGATAGCGCCGTTTTCTTTCCTATCACTGCTCATTGAACATGTGTGGCCGCATCCTGTGAGGGCATGAGCAGCAGGGAGACACTCGCATATTGTTGGGCCAAGTTCATTCGCAATTGTATGAACAGGAATGCATCTTTCCTTTTCTGAATGACCAGCATACAGGTACACATAGTCAGCCAGTTGTCCTCTGCTGACATAGTAAACCAGCAAGACCAAGACATCTGTGTCGTCACAGCGGATTATGATTCTATTATGGTCCTTTGATAGTGCACAGGCATGCAGGATCATACGTGTATCGGCCTCCTCCTGGTTACTGTACAGTGATTCAACAGATGACGCTCCAGATGGAGCAACCACCTCACAAGAGTTCCTTCACTAAAATCCTCCTGCCAAGATAATGGATTTGTCGTTGGGAACATATTCTTCTGCATTCTCCAAGATATACTGTGAGATAATAATTCGCAACGGCTTGCACTTGTTTCGCATTCCCTTGAGAAACCACTATATCTGTAGTTAGGTAACTTTCTGCTCGGTCCACTGGACCTTATATAGCTAGGTAACTAAACTGAAGAACCCCACGCGCTCGCAGTTCTGTGGTCTTGATAGAATGACACGTATCATACCGATCGAAGTCCACCATCTCAAAAATATACTGCCAAATCGTCGCCAGGAAACCATTATCAGAATGTCATTCCTCCCGCCTCCATCGTTACTTGTTGGCCTCACCAGTGTTCTGGTCTGCTCCACAGAATATGATGTGCCTTCTGTAGATGGCAAGGTCTGCTGTAACTGAGATGTGATCTGCCCAACTCCTCAGATATGTGCACTAGCCTCAACGAAGTGGTAAAAATGTTGACAAGTCAAGATGGTGAGGCATTTGATGAAGGGAAGATACTCGTATCGTAGTAACGCGGGACAGTCCTTGTACTGACGAAGGGCGTTTGCATACTCCACTCCACGCCGGACTGCCTAGATTCAGCCATCTCCACAGTTCCTTGCCACATTGCCATATACGAATCTTTTATTATGACCTTACCCTGAACTTTCATCCTCCACTGATAGGTTACACGCTGGCTATGGCAATTTCTTTGCAGACCTGGCGGTAGCCTTGGAGTTGTTGTCCTTGTACTGTCAGTGTCCAAGTATTTCAGCTTTGTGACAGAATCCAAAGACGATATTCATACTGAGTGAGATCGTTGTAACAACACAAACAGCCATGGCACGTGTAGTGCGTTGTCCGCATCAACTGTCCTCCTGCATTATGATCAAAGTTGTCGATGGGCAAGCCAATCAACACTGATTCAAGGTTTCTTAGGATCAAACTGTGAAATCCCACGAGGAACCCTGGCCACTTTTAGATGGTACTGAAAGTTGATCAAGAGCTACTGATGGTTAAGGACTTTTCCCCCCTTCCCCTACGTCATTATAGTTTAATGGAATATCCCCACTGTACAGAGAACGTCTATAAGCTCCTTCCTTCACAGTATTCATGTGCATCTGAACACCAAGGCCAAATGTAAATGGGTGTTTGCATCTCTACAGACCTGAGAAAGTGATACCTGTGACAGATACCCAACACTCTTCATGTAGCAACACCCACGCCACCCCCCCCCACCCGTCAGTCTTGAGTTCACAGTGTCTAACATTGTCTACAAAGAATTCCTTGAGGTGCACCATCTGTATCAAATCGTACAATGTCCTCTTGGAACAAAGTTCTTACCATTTCGGCGATATCATTGATTTTGCGATGTTCAGTCGGCAACCTTTCTTATTTAACCAATAATATTTATAAAATATAAGGGCTGATTTCATAAGAATAAGCAAGGTTAACTGGAATCTGCCATTTTTCAAGACTGTTCCTAGCGGTAAACAAGGGGTTAATGTACCATTTGTACCCGTACTACCTATGCTGAGACTGAAATTTTTTTTATCAAGAATAGCACATCTAGGCCCATGACATACAGTCAGATCTGAGCACAGTGATAACATGTATTGGGTGAAACTAGTGCAAGAAAATATACATTTTTTTGGGTCGAAATTTCCCAAAAAAATTGCCCAAATTGGGTATAATTTGGCCCTTAACACCCTTAGCAGCATTCAACAACTGCCTCAAATACATTGCTACATATCTTATTTCAATGAAATACATTGATATACCATAATTTAAAATATACATGCCTGACTTTTAATAAACCATGAAGCAAAGTAACTAAAAATGTCATCTTTTTCAGATGTTACCCTGTAAACAAGGGTTAATGTTCCATGTTTCGCCCCGGGTTTACCATGCTGAACATGATTTTTTATCATAATCACATCTAGGCCCATGAATAACCAGTCAGATCTACACATCGGTGATAACATGTATTGGTGGAAATACGTGCAAGAAAATAATAACATTATTTTTGGTCGAAAATGCGCCCAAAAAAATCAAATTTGGGGTCTTAAGTTTGCCCCCTAACACCCCTACAGCATAAAACTGGCTCAAAAACAGCTGGACATATCTGATTTTAATGAAATACATTGATATACACATCATATTATACAAATATAATGGGGCGCAATATGTTATAAATCATAAGCAACGTAATCGAAAATGTCCAGTTTTTCAGTGTTACGCGAAACAAAGGCGTTAATGTACGATGTTCTACCCGTTTACCATGCTGAAACTAATTTTTTATCATAGCGACATCAGGCCATGAAACAGTCAGATCTGACACATGATAACATGTATTGGTTTTAGTAGTGCAAGAAAATATACATTATTTGGTCAAAAATCCGCCAAAAATGCTCTAAATTTGGGTATAATTTGACGTAAACCCTTAACCCCCTAAGCAGCATAAAAATGCCTCAAATACGATTGCTACATATCTTATTTCAACATGAAATACATTGCTATAACCATCATTTAATAAAATATAATGGGGCTGATTTCATAAATAAGCAAGTAACTGAAAATGTCATTTTTTCCAGATGTTACCGTAAACAAATGGGTAATCGGCATCGTGTACCAAGTGTGCTGCAACTACAACATGTCTTTGCCATAACACTACGTAGGATTCCAGCGGTTAAATATGAGACACAGTCCAGCTTGTTAATATCCCGGTAGGGTAATCTCCATTAAATAGAGCCCTTTTTAGCTTCCGATCAGCTGCACTATTACACAAACAATGAATGTTAACTTGATTAAGTTAAAAAAATAGATTAAAAAATTCTTACTAAAGAAGGGAAAATTTTACTATTATGATGGGTTATTTCAGTGTTTGCTCACATTTTTTTCTTCAGTTTAAAGTATAATATCTTACCAGTGTCAATGCAAAGAGTCGTCGCAGCTACATGGAGCACTGTCTCCCCAACCCTGCATGCAGTTAGAAGTGCCCGCATACAACACCTCCATCCGTCCTCACAAATCCACCCCACACTTGCTATACGCTTTCCTCCGAAAGCCTTGTGGAGCAGCACCTAGGAGAAATAAAATGCATCCAAGGAATAAACGTACAGCAGAATCTTTGTAAGTAGCTGGTAATGGATGAAAAAAAAATAAATGAAAATGAAATGATTACGTCACATGGGCAATACCTATATGCTACTACAGTAATTAAATTATTACAAGTAGTCAAGAATTCAGAGAACCAACTTTTGTTATTAGATCAATATGTGCCATAGCCAGAAGTCTACGTTTAATGTGCAAGTAGCCTACCTGTCATACTGTGAGTGAATGTTGAACAATTAAAGTAACAAATAGTTATACTACTAACCGCTGCTCTGCACGCCAAGGAAAAGTTGCTCTCTCTGTAAACTGTTTCACCGAGCTTACTGGCTTTGCTGCCCAATGCACTCAACAGTCCTGGAGGAACTAAGTAAAGTAATTATCAAGTGACAGTGATTTCAATGGTCCTACATATGTACATCAAGCAACTCACCCTTTGACAGACCACCGGGTGTATTTATCATGTACGTGTACTCTACATCTGGAAACTCTTTACTCTCACAATCCCAGGCAGATTTAACTCTGACCCACAATATGTATAAGGATCAGCACCCACACAATCAATCTGTTTTAGTTCTCTCGCTGTTTAGCCACATAATCTAGTTTGTTTGCATAAGGAGAGAGCATTCTTGCAGCAATCCTCATACCTCTCATAACCTCATAAGTGTAATCTCAAAAGTTCTGGGGACTATAACCGAAGATGGAGAGAGAAGTGGATGCAACGTCGTAGAATCCACACTGCGGATACACGCGGAAAAAGTTGTAAAAAATTTGCTCATTTACTTAAAGGATGAAGCCCGCCAGTGAATCCAATATGGAAATCACAGAGACAAAGAAGCTAAACTTAATATGATCCTTAGAAGTTGTACATGCCCGTAAAACAGTGATCACGTCAGATGAACGGTGTGCAGCAACAGGCTTTTCATAAATCCTCCCTTAGTGATGAAAAATAGTTACATAAATGCAATTAACTATGTTTTGTAGCCAACTACTACGAAATTAACCGGTTGAATGGTGTTTTCCGTGTAGAAAAAAACGCATTTTTTGATGAAGGCACAAGTAAGAATTTGACGGGAACGCAAAAGCGACCAACCTACTTTGG
>NW_014578105.1:71995-77936 GCF_000485595.1 Priapulus caudatus
AGCTATTTCCTCTGGGGCGAGCTTGTGGCACGCAGGGCGCAGATCTTGCGTTTATCTGAGAGGTCTGCGTTGTCTGCCCTGTGGCTACTGCTGCTGCGTGTGCAGTTGGGGGGGGTGTGCAGTGTGTGTGTGTGTGTGTGTGTGTGTGTGTGCGCCGCGCGTGCATGTCGTGCGTGCATACTCGGTGATGTGTGTGTGTGTTGTCGTTGCGGCGCGTGCATGTGTGCTGCATACATGTGTTGTGTGTGTGTGTGTGTGTGTGTGTGTGTGTGTGTGGTGTGTGTGTATGTGCATGTGTGTGGGTGTGTGTATCGGCTTTGATGTGCTGCCATATTTAAATTCATATTCTTGTAGTGTTCAATGATTCCCACCACTATTCATTATCAAATTCATGAATTGGGGACCATTTTAGTTCACTGCTTAGACATTTACTGCTGAGAAAGTATAGTACAATAACTTCACAAGTACTGTAAATCATATCTTTCTCTCAAACATGTTATTGTGTATGTGTGTGTGTGTGTGTGTGTGCTGTGTGTGTCCTGGTGTGTGTGTGTGTCGTGTGTGTGTTGTGTGTGTGTGTGGTGATGTGGTGTGCATGGCGTTGTGTGTGCCTGTGTGGCATGTGTGTGTGTGTGTGTGTGCTGTGCGTGTGTGTGTGTGTGTGTGTGTGATGATGTGTGTAAGTGTGTGGTGTGCAATGCGTGCGTGCGAGTGTCCTGCCGTTCGTGTGCTACGTTTGAGTCTCATCTTTGTGAAACTATTACAGCATGTGTTGAAGTGTGTATTGATTAAAGTAGTATTACAGCAATGCTTACAAATGACATACCCTACAATGAATTTCTCTGGAATAATTGTACCTAGGCTCTTTGAGCACAAGCACTGATAGTGGCGACCCAGTATATATCAGCTAATATGTAGAGCTACCAGTAATGTCGACATGTCGGAAAGATTTGTAACGGAACTTACCAGAAGATTGTACCCCCTCATTCAGCGACACTGCACACACGTTACATCTGCCATGGGGACTGTTACGGAACTTGGTAGACAATATATTAAAAACTAGTGTGTATAGTTCGGCAAGTTGAAGTTCATTCACATAGTCTTAGCTACAGAGGCCAAGTCGAACTCTTACATACACCAACATGCACGCACGCACGCACACCATGCGCACACACACACACACACCGATCTTATGCCCCCCCCTTGCCACCAAGTGACGCCTGTTCTTTTCAAAGCATCATTGGCCGCCGTTGTACATGTATAACTTTACAGCTGTAGGAGCGAAACAGTTTCAAACTTTCTACTAACGCACCCGCTTCTACGAATTCGGGGATGACCGAGCGGAAACGTAATGTGTCAAAAGGCTAGCGAGCAAACTGGACTGAAACGCGTGACGCTAGTACCGCCACCGTGAATATCCCACTATCGCTGCCATCACGTGCAAACACGCTGTTTAGACACATAATCTCATCGATAATGTGGTACATTACAACAATCACACCAGAACTATGCGGCGCAAGATAAACCCGCCCCACGGACGATGCGTAGGTTTAAAAAACGACAGACGAAGCGCTTACAAAAATCGTCCCGACGTCTGCTCGCCGTAGATTGAATCGTAGTTCGTGATGAAACCCCGCGTTTGAAAGCAGTGTGCTGACAAGGCAGTAGATGTACGAATTATTCGAATTGCCGAGCTTACTACATGTTACAGAAGGCAACTTACCCTCGTCTCAGTAGGCGTTTCGAGATGTATGAAACGTCTAGGGAAATTCTGCAACTTGCTTCTTTCCTTGAGTAGTTGTGCTAGATAGTCTGCAATTGTGCTGTGGCGTGAGACGCTGAGGTATTAGTGTCACCCATTATATCTAAGTTCCTATTTCGAGTTCTAAATGTGCTGTAACTAGAAAGTGGTATATTAGACTTCTTGTGAGTTCGTGTAGTTTGCCGGCCACAAAACTTGGCGTTCTCGCTATTACAACCCGGAGCGCGCACACTGCCAAGCGCAGCGGGGTCAGCGGACATTATTTCCACAGGGGGCGAAGCATCTAGATGCCAGAGTAATAAGGTGATAAACCGCTGCCTGACCCTTCGTTCTCTACGAAAGTAAACATTTACGATTTGCACCGAATTCGTCGCCGATTTTCGACACAGTCACCGACGAAAATTGTGAGACGAATGACTTTCTCGCGCGGTTTTCTCCCACCGCGCACTCTTTCTTTGGTAAATTTGGCCCACCCCGTCCAGCCGCCGCCAACCCCCCCTAGAACTGTTTCCGCTGCCAATTCCTCCACGATGCGCGCATCCAAACACATTGCAATAGAACTATGCCTGACGGCTGATAGGGTCATGTCCCCAGTGTATATCGGGGCGTACCCTGGTACGGTTCGATATATATCGGAAAGCACCTCGGATATGTCACTGGCGTACTCCTGATTGTGCCCAACCGTGACCCTTGACTTTCAGCCAACCGATGTCAAACATACCGCTTGTCGCAGGAAACGCATTGCGTTGCTATTGCAGAACGGTGCATACAACTCAAAAAGCGGGCTAAACGCTCCATTAGGAGTGTTCCCAACTTTGATATGCATTAATGAATTAATGATATTAATGCAATTAATGATATTTAACCCTAGCTAACCTACATAAATGACATTAAACGAACAAACTAATATAATGACCATGACCTGGCTAATATATATATGATATATATATTATATATATATTATATATATATATATATATATGTTATTATGACCATTAATGACATTAAAGTTGGGAACACTCCTAATGGAGTATCACCCAAAGAAGCTGGCTGCAGCATTACCACTGGCAGAAAGGCCCACTGTACGCCAGCTAGAACGATTTTTGGTTGACAGAAAGAAAAAGGAGGATCAAGTGCCAGAAATTCTAGTCACACATCTGTAATTATTTTGTAACATGGTACTACAGCTGTCTGTGTCCAATGAACAAAATGTTTCTACTGTGATTTGTTCTACTGTTTGAATTTGTAAAATTCAAATTCACTTGGCTGAAAGTCAGGGTACGGAGGGACAATGCAGGGTACGCAGCGACATATCGTATAGTACCCCGAGGTACTTTCCGATATATTGAATCGTACCCAGGGTACCCTCCGATAGTACCCTGGGGGACATAGACCCTATTAGCATAACTGACTATCCGTGGCCAGAAGTCAAAACCTGCGCTCACTTCTCGTGCGTGCGTGTCTCTTTTCGAGAAAACGTGAAAATTTTACCGATGAGAAATTCGCTCGGGGGTGTCGATCAGGCTCGCTCGCCTACCCGTGCTCCGGCGGCTGTAAAACTTGGACTGGCCAGCCACGCGGTAAATGTAGGATTTTCCGGTTAGAAAAAAAACGTACATGTACGTCCCTCGGTCGTATAGGGGTAACGAACGCGGGCACACGTGAAATATTATTATTATTGTTGTTGTTGTTGCTGCTGTTGTTGTTATTGTTATTATTATAAGTAGTAGTAGTAGTAGTAATGAATATGTATTGCACATAATTCCAAATACACGTACATGTACTGAATATACAGTGTTTTTCTCCATAAGGAAATAAACCTGGTAGAATCAATAGTGTAAAAAGGCCGATAAAATACAACAATTCCACAGTAAGTATAACACAATCCGATACACTAGACAATTACAGTAAATGATCATGAGACTTCATACAATCCTCATACTCAACCTGAAGTAAAATAGAACGCCGGGTTCGAGTGCTTGCAGTGTCGTTGGGTACATGAAGAGAATTCAACACCCCCTTGAGAATTCTTCCTCCTCCCCCCGTCCGTCCCTTAGAAATAATATCTAGATATAATCTCTCTCTCCATATTATTTCTATGGTCCGTCCGCTCGTGTGTGTGTTCGTATCTAGAGAATGTATGTATGCAAGAAGGAACGAGTTGAAGAGGAGATCGACTGATTGAGATTCTGTTCGCGTGTGTGTTGATAGATGTTTGCAGCGATAAAAGCGTGATTCAGGTGAGTGCGCTCGTGTGTGTGTGTGTGTGTGTGTGTGTGTGTGTGTGTGTGTGTGTGTGTGTGTGTGTGTGTGTGTGATGTGCAATGCGTGCGTGCGTGTGTGCCTGCGTTCGTGTGTACGTTTCATCTTTGTGAAACTATTACACATGTTTGAGTGTGTATTGATAAGTAGTAATTCACAGCAATGCTTACTAAATGAAATACCTACAATGATTCTCTGGTAAATATTTAGTACCTAGGCTCTTTGACGACATAGCCTGATAGTGGTCGACCCAGTATATACAGCTATATGGTAGAGCTACCAGTAATGGTAAATGTCGAAAGATTTGTACGGACTACAGAAGATTGTACCCCCTCATTCAGCGACATGCACACACGTACATCTGCATGTGGCATGTTACGGAACTTGGTGACAATATATTAAAAACTAGGTGTATAGTTCGGAAGTTGAAGTCTCATTCACTAGTCTAGTACCAGAGGCCAAGTCGAACTCTTACATACACACCATGCACGCACGCACGCACCAGAGCACACACACACACACACACACATCTTATGCCCCCCCCCCCTTGCCACCCAAGTGACGCCTGTTTTCAAAGCATCATGGCCGCCGTTGTACATGTATATTTACAGGCTGTAGCGAGCGAACAAGTTTCAACTTTCTACTACGCATCCCGGTCTACGACTCGGGGATGACGCGAGCGGGAAACGTAATGTGTCAAAAGCTAGCGAGCAACATGGACTGAAACGGTGACGCTAGTACCGCCACCGTGAATATCCCACTATCGCCTGCACTCACGTGCAAACACGCTGTTAGCAACATAATCTCATGATAATGTGTACATACACAATCACACAGAACTATCGGCGCAAGAAAACCGCCCCACGGACGATGCGTAGGTTTAAAAAACCGACAGACGAAGCTTACAAAAATCTCCCACGACGTTGTCGCCGAGATTGAATCTGTAGTTCGTGATGAAACCCCGCGTTTAATGCGTGTGTGACAAGGAGTAGATGTTACGAATTATTCAATTGCGAGCTTACTACATGTACAGGAAGGCAGACTTACCCTCGTCCAGTAGGCGTTCGAGATGTATGAAAACGTTAGGAAATTGTGCAACTTGCTTCTTTTCCTTGAGTAGTTGTGCTAGATAGTCTGCATTGTGCTGTGGCGGTGAGAGCTGAGGATTATTAGTGTCACCCATTATATCTAAGTTCCTATTTCGAGTTCTAAATGCTTGTAACTAGAAAGTGTATATTAGACTTCTTGTGAGTTCGTGCTAGTTTGGGCCACAAAACTTGCCGTTCTCGCTATACAACCCGGGCGCGCACTGCGCAAGCGCAGCGGGGTCAGCGGACCCATTATTTCCACAGGGGGCGAAGCATCTAGGATGCGCAGAGTAATAAGTGAAACCGCTGCCTGACCTTCGTTCTCTACGAAGTAAACATTTACGATTTGCACCGAATTCGGCCCGATTTTCGACACAGTCACCGACGAAATTGTGAGAGATACTTTCTCGGGGTTTTCCCCACCCGCGCACTCTTTTTTGGTAAATTTGCCCACCCCGTCCCACCGCCGCCAACCCCCCTAGAACGTGTCCGCGCCCAAATTCCTCCACATGCGCGCATCCAACACATTGCAATGAACTATGCCTGACGCTGATAGGGTCTATGTCCCCCAGGGTACTATCGGAGGGTACCCTGGGTACGGTTCGATATATATCGGAAAGCACCTCGGATATGTCACTGCGTACCCTGCATTGTCCCACCGTACCCTGACTTTCAGCCAACTGATGTCAAACATACCGCTTGTCGGCAGGAAACGCATTGCGTTGCTATTGCAGAAGGGCATACAACTGCAAAAAAGCGGCTAACGCTGCATTAGGAGTGTTCCCAACTTTGATATCATTAATGATTAATGATTAATGATTAATGATTA
>NW_014578105.1:77961-80804 GCF_000485595.1 Priapulus caudatus
CTATCCGCTGTAGTGGCACCCGTAATCGCGAGATTACCGAACAGTGCGCGCACCACGCACGTCAATGAACGACTTCACGCACACACGTAGCGCACGACACGCAACACACCGTAACGCACACACAGCACAGCAAACACCAGCAAACCACACACACACACACACACACACACAGCCCACATCCAACACACAGCACACACACACACACACACACACGAGCGCACGTCACACTGAATCACAGCTTTATCGCTGAAACATCTATCAACACACAAGCGCGAACAGAATCTCAATCATCGATCTTCCTCCTTCAACCTCGTCTTCTTGCCATACATACATTCTCTAGATCGAACACACAACGAGGGGACAGACGCATAGAAATAATATGGAGAGAGAGATTATATCTAGATAATTATTTCTAAGGACGGACGGGGGGGGAGGAGGAAAGCCATTCTCAAGGGGGGTGTTGAATTCTCTCATGTACCCAACGACACTGCAGCACTTGCGACCCGGGCGTTTCTATTCTACTTTCAGGTTGAGATAGTGATTGTATGAATTCATGATCATATTACTGTAATTGTCTAGTGTATCGATTGTGTTATAGCTTCTGTGGAATGTTGTTTGATCGCCATTTTTAACAGTATTGATTCTAACCGAGTTATATTCTCTATGGAGAAAAACACTGTATATTAGATACATGTAGCCGTGTATTATGGAAGTTATGGCAATACATATTCATTACTACTACATACTACTAACTTATAAACTAATACAATAACGAACACAGCAGCAAGACAACAACAATAATAATAATATTTCACGTGTGCCGCGTTCGTTACGCCCTAATACGCGAGGAGGAACTACATGTAGTTTTTTTTCTAAACCGGAAAATCTACATTTTATCGCGTGGGCTGGCCGTCCAAGTTTTAAGCAGCAACCGAGGCGAGCACCACGGGTAGCAGCGAGTCTGACGACAGCCCCCGGACGAATTTCTCATCGGTAAAATTTCACGTTTTCTCGAAAAGAGTCACGCACGCACGAGAAGTGAGCGCCAGGTTTGATCTGGCCACGGAATAGTCAGTTATGCTAATAGGGTCTATGTCCCGTCAGGGTACTATCGGAGTATCCCTGGTGTTAATACTATATCGGAAAGTACCGGGTACTGAATACGATATTCGCTGCTGTACCGCTGCATTGCTCACGCGTACCTGACTTTCCAGCCCAAGCTGAATTTGAATTTACAAATTCAAACAGTAGAACAATCACAGTAGAAACATTTGTTCATTGGACAGCAGACAGCTGTAGTACCATGTTACAAATATATTACAGATGTGTGACTAGAATTTCTGGGCACTTGAGTCTGCCTTTTTCTTTTCTGTCAACCCAAAAATCGTTCTACTGCGCTTGGGCGTACAGTGGGCCCTTTCTGCCAGTCGGTAATGCTGCAGCAGCTCATCTTGTTGTGATAACTCCATTAGGAGTGTTCCCACTTTAATGTCATTAAGGTCATAAAAATATATATATATAGTATATAATATATATATATATATATATATATGCAGGTCATGGTCATTATTATTAGTTTGTTCGTTTAATGTCATATTATGTAGGGTTAGGCTAGGGGTTAAGAAAAATACAGATGACAAGAGAACGTGCGTCTTCCGCAAGGCCGCTGTCGTTTCTAGACTGCCCCCCCCCCCGTCGCCGCAGTCCCCCAAAGAGAACGCGCAGGAGCTCTCGGGCGCCCGTCTACCGCAAGCCGACGCGAGGTGCGAAGAAAGTCTTAATGACTCGAGAAGACTGCGGCCAGAGGCGAGACCTGTCCGCCGACGTAGACGGGCGCCGCGCTCGGCGACGCGCCTGCAGCCGCGTGCGCGGCGGAGAGGTGGGGGCGCGTCTGGTTTGTCGAGAATTTTTTTTTCGGCAGCAGGACGCGAACGAAAATTCAGGGGGGATCACTCGGGTGGAACACAGCGAGGAGGGGGAGGGGGGGCAAAGTTCATCCAACTAGACGTGAACGAATGAATGAACGAAGCGAACGAACAAAAGTACCGAGCAACGGAGAAGAACAGAATCAACAATGAATAATGTATGAATGAATGAATGTATGAATGAATGTATGAATGAATGGGTGGATACAGGAATGAATGAGCGGGTGGATGGTTGGATACAGGAATGAATAAATGAGTGGATACAGGAATGAATGAATGAGTGGATACAGGAATGAATGAAAGAATGCATAAATGAATGAATGAATGAATAAATGAATAAATGAATGAATAAATGAATGAATGAATCACTGAATGAATGAATAAATAAATGAATTAATGAATGAAAAAATATAAGGAATATCGAAATGTTCGTTTACATCGCAACGGCGGGACGAAATTCACTCGCAACGCTACAATCTAAACACAAATATTGAAACGAAACCGCATTTATACGCGACGTGTGGCGCGATTTACGCATATATACATCGTTCGTAGATTTTCGTAGTTCGTGATCCGTCAACAAATTTCTCGGCGATACCACGATAGGCGACAATACGCGTTTACTCTCTGCAGTACTGTTCCCCTCACGATACAACACCCCTTACATGCCCCTCCCCCTGCCCTCACCTACAGATAAAACCCCTCACACACCCACTAAAACACCGCACCCCCATGCCAGATTCGAATTCTCCTCGAGAGACCACAATTCCCACGGATCCACCTCTTGTAATTTGGCTTGGGTACGCTCGAGCACTCGCCACCCCCCCCCCCGGTCATGGTACGCCCCGCTGCGCCCCCTCAAGACCCCCCGCGCGAAAGGTAAAGGCATGGCGTAACGGGGGGGGAGGGGACGGGGGA